>NW_017728929.1:4310270-4312234 GCF_001723895.1 Crocodylus porosus | reverse complement strand
TACTCAGCCTTGGTGAGGCTGCAGCTGGAGTACTGCGTCCAGTTTTGGGCTCCACAATTCAAAAAGGATGTGGAGAAGCTTGAGAGAGTGCAGAGGAGAGCCACGTGCATGATCATAGGGCAGGAAAACAAACCATATGATGAGAGGCTGAGAGCTATGAGGCTATTCAGCCTGGAAAAGTGCAGGCTCAGGGATGATCTGGTGGCCACCTATAAGCTTATCGGGGTGCTCCTCAGGATCTTGGGAAATGACTGTTCACCAGAGCCCCCCAAGGGATGACAAGATCGAACGGTCACAAACTCCACTGTGACTGGTTCAAGCTGGACATAAGAAAGAACTTCTTCACTGTCTGAGCCCCCAAGGTTTGGAACAGACTGACACCTGAAGCGGTTCAAGTGCCCACTTTGAACGCCTTCAAAACACACTTGGATGCTTATCTTGGTGGGATCCTGTGATCCCTGCTGATTTCCTGCTCCTGGAGTGGGAGGGTAGACTCGATGATCTTCTAGGGTCCCTTCCAGCCCAAATGTCTATGAAATCTATGAAATGTACAGTGCAACATGTTGATCTTTCTTTCTATATAATGCATATTCATATCAATGTTACAGAAATCTGGCTTGCTTGTTTTTGTGGAAGGATGCTTCACTGAAATTTACTGCAAGAGGTGGTCAGAGTGCTTTTCCAATGCCATCTGGTTTTCAGGAAGCGCTTAACAATATAAGGCAGAGTTTTTCACAGAGCTGAACATTGACCTAACTCTGATCCCTCTGAGGTCAAGAGACATTTAATCACTGATTTCAGGAGGAGCAAAATTAGGCATAGAAACAATAATTCCAGATCCATTCATGGTGGTAAGTTTTGAAGATAAATCAACTTCCCCACCCATTAGAGAAAACAGGTGTGAGGAGGAGATTTGAGTGAAAGAAATGTTACACTGAGAAAAGCATGGGAAAGAAGAGGGTGCAGTGTAGGGAAATGTACAGGAGAGGAGAGTTCCAAGGGCAAGAAAAGAGGTTGTGAGGAAAAGTTAAGGAACAGGAAAGAAGAGGGTATAACTAAGACCAGATGAATCTTCTGTCATTCAGATATTACTACTCAATCTTATTAGCTCCTCATCTACACCTGGTAGCAGTCCAGAATGCATCAACAGACATCCAGTCATGATAGTGAGACACAACTGATGAATAGATTATAAAGCCAGAAAGGACTGTTGTTTCGATGGAGTCTAATGTTCTGCATAGCACATTCCATAGGACTTCCCTGAATTGATTCCTCTTTGAACTAATGACTCTTTTTAGATCCAGGTTAGATGTTTTTCTAGATTTCCTGCAATGGCAAATCCACCACAAATGTTTGTAATTGTTCTTCTAGTTAATTGCCTTCATTGTTATAAATTTGCTCCTTTGATTTTCTACTTTTGAATTTGTCTAGTGTCATCTTACAACCATTGGATCTTGTTTTATCTTGTCCGCTAGACCAAAGACCCAATTATCATAACACTTCTTTTCCCCTGCAAGTACCTCAAGAATGTTCACCTAGACTCTTCATCTTATTTACTATCCTTACTCCCGGAGCAGATTTATGATACAGAAAGCAAATGTAGGTATGTAACCTAACATTTATGTTGCTTGGTACAAGCAGGGTTGCTATACTGATGGCTGTTCCTCTGATTTAAGAGTTTTTTTTTTCCTTAAGTTTATTTGCTTTCAAGTCCAGGAATAGATCTAAGCAGAGCTGAATAGATTAGTTTGGAAATTACAAGCAGGGGCACATGACGAGGGGAGGGAGGGAAGAATTCCCCTCCATCCCCCATGGCTGGGACTTCCCCCTCACCTCCACACCCAGTGCAGGGCAGGGATCAGAGAGGGTTCACAGGGTCCAGGGAGGTGATCCTCCCCCTCTATGCGGCACTGGTCAGGCCGCAGCTGGAGTACTGCGTCCAGTTCTGGGCGCCACACTTCAAG
>NW_017728929.1:4295070-4310259 GCF_001723895.1 Crocodylus porosus | reverse complement strand
CGGTGCTCTTTCCTGCTCAGGCAGGGGGTCGGACTAGATGATCTACCTAGGTCCCTTCCGACTCTAGCTACTATGAAACTATGAAACTATGAGAGTGTGGTGGAGGGTGCAGCCCAGTATTTTCTTTGCTTTTCTGGTCCAGTGAACTGGCCCCTTCCCACTGGTGCTGCTGCCACCTCGAGCTACTGCCACCTCAGGGGCTTCAGCCCCCTCACACCACAAAGGGGCTGGGAGGGCAGCAGCTGCCCCCTCCCCAGTGCTGAACAAAGTGTGGGGCTGGGCAGGGAAGGCCAGGCTGCTGCACAAGGATGGGGCTGGGGAGGTGGCCACCACCATTGTCTCTACTTCATGAAAGCTGGCAGTGCTCGAGGGGACCCTAGTGGTGGGGGAAGGAGGAGGATATTCTTCTCCTCCACCCTGCCGCCACTGCCACTGCTGCTCCCCCAGCCAGCCAGGGAGCCAGCCTCACTGCTCCTCTTTAAATTGCGACCCCCTCCTTCCACAGTGTTGTTACAATAAAATGCCATGATATGGCCATTTGCTAAGGAACTCCCCAGCAAGCAGCGTTATGGTGGCATTTTATTGCAAATCACATTTTTCATGAAAATCACTTTTAATTTTGTGACTTGCATGAAAAATGCAAAATTGCAGTTTAAATCAGACCCTAAGGGGACCTGTTGGATCAGGGGGCCCAATCACCTGCTTTTGCAAGCATACAGTGAGATTCCATCTTAACAGCATTTGGGTGTCTTCCCCTACCACTCCTGTTGGCTGTTCCAGGACCTTACTGCTCTGATGGTTAGAAACTTTCACGTTTCCAGCCTAAATTTATTCATGCCAAATTTACTCATTTGTTCTTGTGTCAACATTATCATTTACTTTTAAATGTCTCTTCTTTCCTTGGTGTTTACCTGCGCATACATTGAGAGAAAAGTTGCAGTCCCCTCTCAGCCTTGGTGTCGCTGCATAAAAAGTGAAGCTATTTTAGTCTCCTGTTTTTCATATAGACTTGTATACCCTGGAAGCATTTTCCTGTACATGTTCCACTTTGAGTTCAACCCAGCTGTATGTTCTTTCTTGAACCTGGGTGACCAGAATTATAGTGTTTCAGCTGAGATCTCCCCAGTGCCTTGTATAAAGATATTGATTCTTCCCTATTTCTACTGGAAACGCCTTACTTGAGACATTGTAGGATCACATTTTGTCATGTTTTCCCCCACAGTGCTGTCGTCCTCTGATCTAATTCAGGTCTTTCTCCTCCTATGTCTTTTCCAAATGATGGATCATTTCTTGCAGTGTTCTAGAACAGAGATGATCTGATGGCTCCACTTAGGTATATTGAACACTTTGATTTCTGCTTTTAACTTGGTTGTGATCATTTTGATGTCTATAACTTGATTCCCATTGCCCACCTAGTCAGCATCATCATTATTGAAAACTGAGGTAAAGTATCAATGCAGTTCTTAATCCATACCTAAATTGCCTTGAATTTCTACCCCATCTTTGCTCGATGTCCCCTCCACCTCTTCATTTCTTGTTCTCTCTTTCTTTATATGGTTGAAGATCCATTGGCTTATTTGTTTAATTTCCCTTGCAAGGTCTAACTCAGCTTGACTTTTGGCTGCTTACTTTATAGCTACAATCCCTGATGTCCAAGATGTAGTTTTCATTGCTGATTGATCCTTTTTCCAATACTCCTAATATCCTCTTTGGAGGTGGTGGTTGATGCAGTTAGATCTGGAGTAATTCCCTCTAAGTTTTTGACTTGTGTGAAAACAGAAACTTCCCTACAGTTCTTGCACCTTTGAATTAAAGAATTTTCAGATCTACATGAGAGTTGCTGGTCACTGCAGTTCAGCTGATTTTGCTAACTGGTAACTTAAGTTTTCAAAATTTCCCATTTTAAATCTAGATCTTTTAATACAGATTTGTTTTAGTTTATCCTACCATTCAACTTAAACTGATTCAGCTTCTAATTATGTGATCCCAGGTTGTTTACTATTAACAATTTTTCTGTAAATGTCCTAGTAACCAAAACAAAGTCTAAAATAGCATCTTCTCTGGGTGATTCAGGGAGTGTTCAGTAAAGAGGCCTGTTGCCATGGCCTCCTTTGTATATTTCTGGAAACCATTAATAGCAGCTTCTGATCTGCCCTTTGGTTTTCCAAAATTATGTTACATATGGATACCAGCCCTTTGATTTGGGAACTCATGCTGCCTCTGTGTGGGAGAAGTTTTCCTGGGCTTTATTCAAGCCTCAAATATCCAGTTTTTATTTCCTTTAGCTGAAGGCCCTTTGCTACACCCACTGTCATCCCTATAAAGACTTGGCCAGTAACATTCTCTCGGTACTGCTACTTTATCTGCTGCGTAAGAATGTCCAGGATATGTTCTCTGCTTCTGTAAACATTAGAGATTGACAATAAGCCATATACTTTCTTGGACCATTTTTACATGTCTGACCAATAGCACCTTTCATATCTGATTCTGGGGAAGGGCTTTATTTGACTATTGGTTTTGAACAGTACTGTGGTGGGTTTCTGTTGTTCAGTGAATTAGTACTTTTTGTGAGTACTTTATATTCTCACCTGCTGATATTTCTGTTTCCCAGCATGCTGAAAAGAAGTTGAAATTTCCATTCCTAATTTGTGAAGCATATTTTTGTAATATATTTTTAAATATCATGTGGTCTTGGACCTAAATATGTGTCTGCTCAATGAAATCGTCAAAGATTTTGAGAAGGAAGGAATGGCAAAGAGTAGCTTACTGAAGAGAAAGTTAAGAGATGGTTTGATTGCAGTCTGTAAGTATCTTCATGGAAATAAATACAATAATTATAGAGAGCTCTTCAGTCTAGCAGACAAAGGCATAACAATATCCAGTGGCAGGAATTTTGAAGCTAGAAAATTCAGACAAGAAATAATGTGCACATTTTTCAGTAGAAAAATTTTGAAATCAAATGTTTGGGTCCAAACCAGAATGTTTCAGGGGATTGGGTGCTTCATTCTCCTGTTTTCCTATAAGCTGGACTGATTGAACTATATTCCTACATATTCTCCCTTTCTGTTGTAGTGATACAGGGCAGTTGCATTAAGAGGGGTAGCTAACCTTGCATTGCCATGAAAAATGCAATCCGTACCCAACATGTGGAAAATGGGAGCATGAAGAAGGTAAGCTTCAGCTTCAGCAGCAACCAAAAAAGCCAATAAAATATTAAGCTTCATTCAGGGATCTGTGTGGGGCAGGGTGGGTGGGCTGCACCAGGCTCTTGTTAGCAGGGGCTGGGCTTGGGGCAGGTGGCAGTGGTGCTAGGAGGAGGCTACAGGGGGGCTGCAACCGCCCCAAATTTCACCATAGCCTCCCCTCCCAATGCCACTGCTACCTGCCCAGCACAGCCCTGGCTCTTCCTGGCACATGGGTGGAAGCAGGGGTTGTGCCGGTGCTGTGCCAGGTGGCTGGCAGCAGCACTGGGAGGGGGGTTGGAGTGGTCAACGGTGAAATTTGGGGTGGCTGAAGCCCCCCCTGTAGCTCCCCTCCCAGTGCTGCTGCTGCCCACCCTGACCCCAGCCCCTGCCGAGAACAGCCCACCGCAGCCCCGGCTCCAGCCCACAGCTGCAGCCTGCCTGCCTGCCCCATCTCACCCCACCCTGCACAGATTTGGGGGTACATACCCCACGATGCCCACCCAGGGTGCATGCAGCGGCAGAGAGCCTCCCCCCGTGCCGCCTGGATGGGCCACAGTTTCATCCCATGCCCACCCCGGTTGGACAGAGCCTGCCCCAGCCCCTGCCCCACTCCTCCCTCACCGTGAGGGGCACTGATCTGCGCCCCCATGCCCCTTCCCTCCACCTTCCTGTTCCACCACGGCAGACTTATCAGCTGCACACAGCTCTCAGAGCTGCTGAGCTGTGCTCCTCACTGACTGCATGCTGCTCTACAGCTGTGCACATGCATGGGCATTTATCGGCCACATTGGGCTGATTTGCCATGAAGACAATTTTCTTTATATCAGTGCCAATCCAATATCGGACTGATCTGTTGGTGCACAGTTGGTTTATACATGTTTCTCCTCATTGCTCACTGCTAATATATTAGAGAGGATTATGTCCTAAATGTGTCTGATTTCTAACAAAAGTATTACATGTACTTTTAATTAACTATGTATAATATTCCTGAAGGGGTATACATTTAGTGTCTAAAATGGATGACAGTTCTTTATCTGTGCTCTGTCCATGTACTATATGTGACCATCTAATGTTCAACAGATCTTATATTTTAGCTGCTCATTTGCAGGTAAACGTGTGTGTGTATGTGTGTGTGTATATAATACATATAAAAACATGACTTCCCTAAAGTTACATTTATATGTGTGTGTGTGTGTGTGTATGTATATGCATGTAAATAAATAGTCTTCTACTGTTACTTTTATATATAAAATAAATATATAGTATGCACATTAGCTTATATAAATGTAACAGTAGGAGAGTATATTTATTTACAAGTACAGTTTTTAGAGGTACACCAATACATCAGTCCATATCATATCAGCACCCATAAAAGGAAAATCAACATTATCAGCAATCAGCCCCGAGCCTGTAGCAGCAGCCTACCCTCACCCCACACACAGATGCAGGGGGGCACATGCCCCCCCATGCCGCACCACCCTGGCTGGGCAGTGCCTGCCCCAGTCCCACTCCCTCCCTCACCATGGGGGGGCCTCGATCTACACCCCCATGTCCCTTCCCTCTCCACCTACCCCTTCCTCCCAACAGGCTTACTAGCTGAACACTGCCCTCCAGGCTGCATATCAGAAATTGGATCAATATTAGCCAATATGGCTAGTCAATAATCAGCCATCAGTATCGGCCCAAAAAAATCTTTGTTGGTGCACCCCTAATAATTTTATATGTATTTATATTTATATGTATAAATAAATATACTCCCCTACTGTTACATTTATACATATGTATATAAATATATATAAAGAAATACACAGCTAATCTTGCATTAATCTATGTAATATAGCATATATATTAATATAAAATATTACAGATAAAATTAGGAGATTGTATTTATTTATAAATATAAATAAACTCACTCTTGCTTGCTCCATCTCTCTCCTAATGTTACATTTTCTTGCAACCGATTTACTGTTGTTGCTACAGTAAGGACCTGATTGTAAATGGAGAACTTGAAGCAGTTGCTGGAATTGTGCTTGGAAGAAGAGGCAAGATGTCCTGTATGAATGTTCTCCTCTGAGATTTTATTCATGGTACACAGACTTCCAAACACTTCTGCTTTTAGACTGAGCAGAACTTAGACTAGCAGTTTTCTTTTCAGAAGAAAGAATTATGTATTTTGGTTGATAGTGCTGTTCTAATTAGAGTATCATTAGGACAATGGTTTTTTTGCAAGAAGCAAATATATTTGAATTATTCTTTCCATACCTGAGTGTGTGAGATGCTGAATTCAGAACAGCAAAACCTTTGTCCAGTATACCAGTATTCTAGAGCAGTGATCCATCACAGCACTGTCTACTTGGACATAATATCTACAAAAAGGGTCTAGTGAGTTTTCATATATTTGAGTTAGATAATCTTTATTTGTCTTTGTTGTCTGAAAGGATTTTTTTTCTCAAGCATGTAAAATAGTTAAATTATTTTTTCTGTTAATTCCTGACTCAACAAGAATTTCATGCTATTTAGCATTTAATCCTCACCCCGCAAAACTTGGTGATTTACATCAGTGCAGGGAAAAATTAAAAGGTTTAATCTGATAAATCCTAGTGCGTGGATGTTACCACACCTTGTGTTTTGTAAAAATCAAACACCCGTATATCTGCCTAAACTGCATGCTTCGAACATCTGCACAGTGAATTTATGCCTTTAAAAACACTGGTTTGATTTTTGTTTTAGGTTCATTTTACCCTGGAGGAAGATGATAGAAAAACTCATACAAATTCCATGAGTGTACTAATACTAATTATGTCTGTCATCTTGAATATTTTTTTCTTTAGTGTTTGGAGGGAGAGGCATGGAAATACAGATGCCAAAGTGTACAATGAAAACCATTTCAGTAGGAAGAAAGAGTATTAGGAGCATAAATATTGTTCTTCTACAATCTGAAGGTCACTTTAATGCTCCATATTTAGAAAATATATTTGTGCCTAACGAATGCCTTGCCTGCTACCATCCATCCTGCTGTCAAATTTTATATTGATTGTCCTCCACAAAGACTTTTAATAGCAAAAACATAAATTCAGCTTAATGTGACTAAAGGCTAATTAAGAACAAATGTGGTGGCCATGCTGGGAAGTTATTTATCACCAATTATGTACCCTTTATCTGTGACTTACCATGCATATTCTATTATAAGCCAACTCCCATAAAAGCCAGTTCGATTGCTGTAGATAAACAGAATGACTTGCAACCAAGGCCAACCCAACATAACTGAATGGCGCTCCTTACTTAGGCTTTCTTGGATCAGTCAGCAGAGGGGATGAGAATACCATCTGCTTTTAATCAAAGAGCCCATCCCACAAGTGGGATGGAGTGAGGAGCTGCCAGAAAAAATCAAGTGAGAAAGAGAGCTCCAAATCTAATAAGAAGCTTTCCTCAACCCTTCATAAATCAGCCATCCAAAAGTTCCTTTGAAATTCTGATACAAATTTCTTGGCTGGTCCACCAAGGTGAACAGCTTGTGTATTAGAACTAGATGAATATCATCGGATGATTTCTCTGTGTACTTAAATTGTACATGCACCTTTTTTGCATTTCCATGGCACAGTGCTTCAAGAAATGAACACTTATGTGTAAAAAGTCTATGTGGGAAATTAGTTTTAAGTTTGTGCACATTCACAGGCTGGCCATAGTATTTATAGATGAGGAGCACTATTGTGAGCAAATGCTGTTCCTCACACCAGTCCTGGTCCATAGGTAATTAAATGAGTGAAACTTTCTGACCACACGCTTTGTGGTTACAACAACACATGCTTCATGTCATTGACATGAATCATGTCATTGTGATGATTTGTTGGGAAAATTACAGACCAGTAATGTAATGGACTGCTATGTTTTGTATGTCATGGGAGACTGCTTAAAAGCCTCAAGGAGGACAAGGTTGAAAAAACCTGACAGGTAGTGACAAATGCATAGACTATCACCTGATGCTAACATGATGTAAGAAAATTAAATGCTTATATGCCAGCCAAAAGATTAAGATTTCTAGGGGTGATGCCTCAGCCTCAGCCAACATAAGTGGCCTAAAAATAAAAGTCTACAACTCTGACAAGTTTCATACTGCTACTTTTTTGTTGCCACTCTGAATTTTGGAAGTCTCAGGAACTTCAAAACATTTAACAGGAGCAACACCTCGTGGCATAGAGAACCCATTATAGCTAACCAACACAGCTCAGAATTTCATAAACCAGGTGTTGGATCATCATTGCCAACTGCTTTACAGTAAATCAATTAAAAAAGCTCACAAAATTCATTAGGTAAAATCAAATGATGAATTTAAAGAAATTGCTATCTTCAAATCACAGTGAGGCATAAACAAATAATTCTCCAAATATTTTTCTCATGTATAATATTTACAAATCTAGTCAGCAATTAAGTATCTTGAATTACTAATTTCAGTAATACTTTATTATGAAATAAAATATATTATTTAATTATTTTGATTGACTAGTACTTCTTAAATTTTATAGTATTGTCAATTCTTTTTGCTGCAACTGTGGTGTTTTGTTTGATGGTAAAGAATTATTTCAGGATATTTTTTCTTAAACTGTGTTCTAATGTTTCCTCAGTGTGAGACAAAAATTATCCTATTCTGTCTGGCTAGGGACAGACATTACACATAAACTGGTTTAAGTGATCAGAAACTAGTTTAAACCTGTAAAAGAACAGATGTTCAGTGCATATCAACCAGTTTGAAAATGGCTGAAACTGGTTTGAGATAAACCTGGTTGTAGTATTAGACTTAACTGATTTGGGTCATACTAGTTTATGCAGTGTCTGTCCCAAAGCCCTTCCTGGTTTAACTTAAAACTTAAATCAGAGACCCCCAGCATCCCAGATGCTTTGCAGCCCTGGGTTGGGCTGTCTGCTCCAGAGCAGGGCTGGCCCCACCTCTCTGCTCCCTGGCTGGAGCTCTGGCAGGGACTTCAGGCACAATAGTGTCTGCCTGGTTTTCTCATGCCTCCCCCTGCCCTGCTCCTTACCACCACTCTCTGCTCAAGTATAGTACCCTCCCATAGCACAAACCATAGGCAGCATGTGGTATGCTAGGTAATGCTGTGAGATGTCAGTGTAAGGCAAACAGGACAAAGGCAAACAGGACAGTGTCCACTTAAGGCTTTTTGGACCTAATCAGCAGGATAGATGGTAATGTCCCTTCATTCCTTCCTTGGAAAAAAGTTGTGTAAGAAGAGCTTGAGCTACTGAGAGAAGCTTTTATTTTCTTGATGGGGTGCTAAATACCTCATGGCTCCATGGCTGGTCAGGAGCAGTGAGGTGGGGGGAAACCCCTCCCTAATCAAAGCATCCTGCTGGGGCCTAGCCATACCTCCCATCAGCTCAGCACTATAGAAGAAAAGGGACGGCTCCTCTTGCAGCCCCTGGCTTCTGGCCTGAGCCACTGCAGGCATGTGCCTGTATTTCCTCAGTCCAGAGGGAATGTCTTTACATTTATAAACCAGTTTAGCCTAGCCAGGTTTGACAAGCCTGCAAAGATTTAATCAATTCAGGCTCAGGCTTTTTGAATGTCTGTCCCTGGCCTCTTTGAGCTAACCAATATTGGCAAGTCCAGGAACTGGAGAGAACTGGCTTACCAGACAGATTCCTGAGACTTTCCCACCACAGCTGTATTGACAACAAATTAAATTCTGGTTTGAACAACACTGGGTTTTTTTCCAGGGATAATATACAACTACCAGTGCAATAACAAAGTGATAACACATTGTCCAGTGAAATCCTGTAGCAACTGATTCAATATTTACAGAAAACAGTCCAGATGATGGAAGCCAAAATTGCTGACTGTCACTGTATCCACTTCGGCTCCCTAAGCTCTTACCAGACATTTGTCTGTGTCTCCTGCACATGGCCTATGCAGACTTTCTGGGTAGTGATGATTCAGTTCTGCCTGTAAATGACAAACTGACATTCTCCCTTTTTTCCCCCTACACATTTTTAACGTTAGAAGCTTGTTTGGCAGCAGCATGTGCTTCTAGCATGTGAAATGATGCACCGCTCACATTTCAAAGATACAGACAGTGGGTAAGGCTTCTTACTAGAGTACCGTGCTTTCAAAGGCTCTGGTATAAGGAAAGTTGCCAATGTGTACTATTATCATTTCCTTATAAAAGAAATATTTTTCTATAGCAATGGTCTAGATTGAATTAATAATGCTCCTATAATGTTTAGTGCCTGTGGAAGTGCTTTTTTTTAAAAAAACCCAGCAAAAGCTCTGTTATCCAGCATCTCCCAGGAATGGGGGGATGCCGGTTAATCAGATATGCACCCTCTGGTGCACTTCCTGGCATCAGCGTGCCGGGGGACAGGGCGGGGAGCCCCGTGCAGGTTGCTTTGCTCCAGGCTGTGGGCTGAAGAAGTGAAGGAGAAGAACTTGACTCATGGAAGCGAAATTGGAAGTGGGACTTCCAGTTTCACTTTTGCTGTGTCCCTCAGATGCCAGTTAGTGTAGCTTTCTGGTTGATAAAGTGCCAGATAACACAGCTTTTGCTGTAGATCAATTCTGCCACCGCTTTTGTGGTAGAATTCTAATATGATAAAAGGCTTAGTCTGTCTGTCCATAATGCTTTATTCGCACTCCTGTTGGCTGTCTCAGCAGCCAATCAGAGTGCTCTACACAAACAGAGACAGATGGCAGAGCACTGCCATGACAGCAAAGGGACTGGGGGGGGACAGCAGAGACCGGAGCACTGTCGTAACAGAGGGGATGTAGGCCCCTGTCCCCGCCCACATCCCCCCGTCATACTTGACAGGCAATTTGCTAGTATTCAAAATATTTAGGGTACCTACCTCCCATTGTTTTCACTGAGATTTAGCAGCCCAGATACTTTGACAAAATCTGGGCCTTGCAGATTATAGTTTAAAACATTCTGAAATGTTATATACACTGTGTTTATATATTTCAGTCTTGGTAGATGCTTGCGGGACTCAGTGGGTGCATCTGCACATGCAGTTAAGGTACAGCAATAAACTCCAGGGCAGTTTGCACACTGCAGCACTCTGAACTGAGACATAGCAGCCCCAGGCTGGCAGGGGGCCCAGGGAGTCAGCCCTGGGCTCTGGGTAGTGTAATCAGGTGGCAGAGGGGCGGGCTAGCCATCAGGCAGCCCCTGCACTTTACTACCTTCGTGCCCCAGCCAGCACCTATCACTGTCTACATGTCTATTTCAGTACACATAAATATCCGCCATAAGATAGTACTCTCCCCAGCAATACTATCTTACAGCATAGTTAATTAATTTACTGTGCCCTGATACCGGCGCATGTTTAGATGGTGACACTTTACTGCAGAGCTCATTGGTCTACTCTGCAGTAAAACCAATGTGTAGATGCACTGAGTATTTTTCTAAAATTAGGGTGCTGAAGATCTCTTAAAATTTACTGCGTGCTGTCTATGATCTTTGACTATCAGGATAGTTGAAGGCACTTGGCATTCTTGTAGCTTTGTGAACAAAACTAGGAGAGTATGTGATGATAACTTGTCTGCTTGCTGAATCCACCTTGTATAAAAAGACAAGCAGCAGCAGATTAGCCACTCTAACAAACTGAAATATGTACCTCATGAGGGGAAGAAGTGAAGGACAGGGAGCCCCTAAAGGAGTCACAGCTCAGTGACTGGGGTGGAAAAATGTTTGGCTGATGTGCTTTTGCTGAAAAAAGATCAGATTCTGCTTGGCGGAAGCATTTCATTAATGTGTTATTCAGGAAATTGTTTTGGCCAGAAAAAACCCTACACTTTTTACTCTTCCAGGTTGTTTTAAAATTTATTTTTATGTTCAACTAGCAGACCAAAAATCAATTGCATGCATAGCTGTAATTGGGACACCAATATCTTCATCATTCAGTTTCCCTCCTAAGAGAGCAGGAGGTGTTTGGAAAAAGCTCAGTCTTGTGCTCTGTTTTGTGCTTTCTGGCCATGCCTACATGAGATGCTGACTGCGCAGTCATTACTAAATGACTCTGCAGTAAATAGATTTACTGTGGAGTAGCACTGAGGAACAGCTTTTTCGTGATGCTGACTGTGTAGTAGCTCATGACTGCTGTGCTGTAGCATCACATCATGCTTCCTGCCACACGACGCTACAGTGCAGTAGTCACAGGCTACTGCGCAGTCAGTGCCTTGGGTAGGTACAGTCTCTGTGTAAAAATAATGAATTTTTCTGAGTAGCAGACTGAGTCATTTGCTTTTGCTTTCCAGAGCTGTGATATTTCTGATGGCATGCTGTGGCTAGGTGACTTGGGCTACTGCTAGTAGGGCTTTCCTCTTCTGGGTCTCCCTCTGAAGTGATGAATTAGATGTATATCCAGTTTGTATTTTTGAAGCACCATTCACCTGACATATTCAGGTATATGAGCTGATATGTGGCCTATTCAGTCCTACCCTTGAGAAAAAATTTCTCTCCCCCTTATTAGTCTTCTCTCCCTCTATATTAACAGATTTACTAGTTCTGTCTCCCTTGTTCTGCGACATTCCCTTCTGTATCATTGAAGTCTGTAATTCTTCCTCATTCCCAAACTTCAAAGCTTGTCAGTCGTTTTTTGTCTCCCTCAGACTCAAGTATACTTCAAGTCCCTGCTTTGGCAGATGCTGTATTGTTAATTATGTTTGATGATATTAGGATTTAAACATTGGGGAGGAGTTAACAAAAAATGGCTTGTTTGACTTTCAGAACTTCATACATGTGTTAGTTATGACATCAAAATGTCAACACTGGCTGTACTGTTTTTAGAGATCTTGTAACTACACAGCCTAAGACCTTTTCAGAGGCTGCATTCTGTAAGCAGTCTGAGCCCATTTGGCTTTTGGCCCTTCTTCACTCAAGTGTCCTTTATTGAGGCCTCCTTAGAACAGGGTGTGAGAACCAAATAGAACGATTCATTTTCTTGGTATGCACATGGATGATAATGCCAACCCCAACATTTGAGTATCTTTGAAAATCTTGAACCTCACACAGAGCTATTTGTTTGGGGGGAGGGAGGGTTAAGTGTCAGGAGGATTATTAAACAAGCCAGGTGTGAAGTTACTGGGTCAGAACCTCAGCTAATGTAAACCAGCGTAGCTCATCTGACTTCAAAGGAGCTGTAATGGTTTATACCTGCTGAAGATCTAGTCTTATATTAAGTTAGTCTTCAAGTATAGCAGTGATTCCCAACCAGGCTGCTGTAGCACCCTGGGATACTGTAAGATCCTTTGAAGGGTGGCACAGGATGCTGTATGATATTAGCACTGGTTGGTGTGCAAGCCCCTATACATGATTTGAATGATAAACTCAGAGATTTCACATAGAAATCCATTGTGAAAAATACAGTATTCTGACTTGTTGCAAGTCTTTCTGAATTCTTTTCATTCTCTATTATATTTTTCCATTGAAACAAATAAGACCGGCATTTTTAGAGGGGTGCCTGGAGTCTAAAAAGACTGAGCGCCACTGTGTTATACAGTTGAAAAAAAATTGTGCTTCAAGTCTGGGGAGAGTGTACATTTTCATGTTTGCCCACCCCAACACCAAACTGGACTGATTTTTGCCTCAGCTTTTCAAAAGCCAGTGTAGCCTGATGACTGAACCAAAAACAGAGCACAACAATAGATACTGAGGCCTGATAAACAGGAAGGAAGCCTCACAAACCAAACAGATGAACCGAAGCAAGAGCTAAACAGCAGTTCCCTTGCTCTGTGTTGGAGCCCTGGCAAAACCCAGGTATCCTCTTCCCCTTTGGAGAATCTGTTCTTTTGTACTGGGGCTCAGAGGATGGAAAGGGAAAACTGTAATTTTTTGTGGCTTTAGGGGTCAGGTCATGCCTTTACCTCCCCCATCACATCAAATAAGCTGAGAACAAGCCTCTTGCCCAGCCATGCTTCTGACTGTGAACAGTGAACGGTGTGGTTCAGGGGGAAGAGTCATCCCCAGTTCTCCCATCACAGATATTCTCCCTTGACACCATGTTGTTGGGTTAGGGAGTGTGTGTGTGGGGGGGGGGGTGGCGTGAGGTAGGGTGTGGGTATGGTGAGTGGGGTGGGCTGGGGAGTATTGGAGGCAGATTGTTTGTGTAACTTACTTTTGCTTAGAGTTGGGTGTGTGTGTGGGGGGGGGGGGTGACTCCCTTGGGTCTATTCTGAGAATCTGGAACCAGAGGGAAACCCCAGCTGCCCACAAGGAGACCCAGCAGTCCCCAGGCAGCTTGGCTTTGTTGAAGCCATGTTACGCAGGGATGTTCCCTGAACTCCGGTACTCTTCAGACTCTCCCTTTAAGGAGTAGCTTTGTAGCTGTGTGTTGCATGTGTGACACCGAACAGGTAGTCTGTTGCCTGAAACTAATGTAATCTATTCTGTATAAATTTGTATGGGGATGATTTAGTCTATTCAGTGGGTCCCCATGCAGAACCATGAACCAGAGGTGGCCTTTGCAGGCTCTGAGGGAGAGGAAGAACAATGCAGCTTCCCTCCAAGAGCTATGAGCTTATGTATAAAGGGGTCTGTGTGCCAGCCTAGAGTTCCCTATTCCATCCCACCATTCTGAAATTGCATGAGAAATTAATGACAGGGCATTAGAATTAGAAATGTTGTTTCACACTTAACTGCAGTGGTCATGACAAGGCTCCTGAGTTGTCTAGAGACTACTCTGGTCAAACCTCATACACTGTGGAAGGCTCAGCTTCCTGCTGGTGCTTTTTCAGCGAAAGTAAGATTGGTCTTATAAAATCTTAGTAGGGTCCCTCAGAGTTTGAGGGAGACTCATAGAGCACCCTGGTTCAGCTTCCCCAGAAGACCCTTAAATGGCTGAGCTGCTTGCTGTGCAACGTGGGTCAACAAAAAAACAAGGGTGTGATCACTAATCAGACCACAGGTCTTTAAGGATATGTCATCACAGTTTTAGCTACTCTAGGGAACTTGTTCCTTTGAATGTCCTCTGTTGCTCCATGGTCAGGCAGGGTTTTTGAGCCCAGTTTGAACTACAGTTCTGCTCCAGATGACATTTTCTTTCAGAGGCCTGTTGCTGAAGATGCAATGCTTGTTGTGCAGGAGATAAAATGGTTTCAGGTGCTCATTGCTTTTCTGGAGAGGGAAGTTTTAGTAATGTACATGAATCTTTGGAGATGGACGAAGCATGTGTATAAGGGTAAAATAACCTCATGTCCTCAAAATAGTATTTTACAGGTGTTTGCTTTACTCTTTGGCAGTAGTTATTCCCACAAAAGAGATTTCTATGGCAAAGGCAACATTTCCATCAGAGAATGGGTAAGCTGAGATATTTACTTCAGTAGCTTAAGTATAGTCATTAGATGAGGTGCTCCATCCCACCTGCTCCCTTCTAGAGTGTGCGCATTTCAGTTGAGATTGACGCTTGACCCCAGCTGACTTCTCTACAGTTAGTCTCTGAGGCATGAAGATATGAGTGTGTCATGAAAATAAAGGCTATTAAAAACAAAATTAACTGAGGGAATTGTTGAGAGGTTGAATGTTGAGCACTGGTCTAAACAAAATGCTCAGGAACCCCTGTAAAAATTGAGTCTTTTGCTTTTAGGAATGAGAGTCCTCATCACACAGCAATACTGGTCTAGCTAACTGGGTAACCTCTATCGATAACTTAATCAGAATGTTTTGATGCAGAATTAATTCATGGATATTAATGGTAACTGTGGCAGTGAGACGCCCCCACAGACTCCTGAAGTGGAGAGGGCAGTTCCTATGGGCCCCAAACCCCACAAACAGCACCCCTGTGGGGGGGAACTTACTTCCTGGAGCACAGCCAGAGTGAGAACCATGGCCATGGCCACGTGAGCCGGCATTATGCCCTGGGTGGGGAACAGCTGAGCCAATTGTGGTGGCCAACAGCCCCTGCGGGAAGAGTTTAAAAACCCCCCGGGAGCCCGGGGGGGCAGATGCGCTGAGGCTCCTGCGGCGCAGAGAGAAGCAGCATAGCCGGTTCAGTGCTGGCA
>NW_017728929.1:4256910-4294970 GCF_001723895.1 Crocodylus porosus | reverse complement strand
CACAGCCAGAGTGAGAACCATGGCCATGGCCACGTGAGCCGGCATTATGCCCTGGGTGGGGAACAGCTGAGCCAATTGTGGTGGCCAGAACAGCCGCTGCGGGAAGACTTTAAAAGCCCCACGGGAACCCGGGGGGGCAGATGCGCTGAGGCTCCTGCAGCAGAGAGAAGCAGCATAGCCGGTTCAGTGCTGGCAGGCAGAGCAGGGGAGGTGTTTGAGCCCCCTGTAGGAGGCTGGGGGAAAGGAGGCAACTCTACAACCCTCTCCTCCCCAGGGGTCTATTTCTTTTAAGAGAAAAAAAAAAAACAAGAGAGAAGAGGCTCAAGATCTGAAGCTCCCTACTCAGAGGCGCTGAAGTAGGTGCCAGCCGACACACATATAGCTTGCCAGTCTCCAGGATAGGAATGCTACTCGTCGGGGGTGGGGGGCAGCCTGACAAGCGCCAACAGAACCCACCCAAATGTGGAGTCCCCCTCAAGGCAAGCCAAGGTCGATCAAGCATGACCAAACCACCATTGCTGGTGCCCATCTGGTTGTGCAGTGGACGGGGTGTAGGGGAGGTGGAGCCCCATGGAACATTGCACCTGAACCGTGAGTACTACCGTCCCCAGGGGGCCCCCCAGGAAGAAGATCTCCACTGAACCCTCCCTTTATATAATAACACCAAGTTGTGGCAGGCAAGCTGAGGGGAGCAGCCCCACACAGGATGGATAGTGCATCACTCAGGAAACCCCACTTAAGGCACCTTCCATCACAGTAACACTGGGACGAAATTCTATTTGTGTCTGGACTGGGGCGAAGGCACATTGATCCATTGGTCAGAGCCGGGGTCAGTAGCTTGGAGGCCTGAGACTGGAGAGCAGACTGGTGCTGGAGATGAGGCCATGAGCTAAAAGAGTCATTCAAGGCCTGAGGAAAACTTGTTGAGCTTCCTGCTCATGTTTCTGTGTAAGACCCTTAAATGGTGAAGCTGCTTGCTGTGTAGCATAGACCAGTGAAGAGCAAATGATCAGTAATCTAGCCACAGACATATGAGAGTGAGTCATTGCAGTTTGGCCACCTTAGTGGTACATGTGGTCTGCGGCTGCTGCTTTGGAATACTACTGGAATGTGCACAGCATATGTGTGCTATATAGCATGGAGCATGAAAATAGCTGATCTCTGTATGCTGTCATCAGAAGGGCTATTCTGCTTATTTTAAGAACTGCAAAGAGCATACAGAATTAGGCAGCGATGTCATGCTATTGTACTGTGCCGAGTCCCACAAGTCCCTGTGATAATTCTCTGGTCTAAATATGGATTACTTAAAATGTTTTATATCTTCTAACCATTTTGTTTCAATGTTAGTTTTGTATTAAAATTAATTATTTGCATATTGCATAATATGAGAGACCTGAGGAAGGAGTGCTCTCAAAACCATGCATTTTAACTTGATTCAGTTAGTTAGATCACAAAGTCTTTTCTGTTATATTCATCTTAACCGGGTGGGTTCTGTTATGGTTTCAAAGAGCAGAAGAGTTTGAAAAGGAAAAATGTGCAGTGCCTCAGGCAGTGGCAGGAGACCAAGTAGCCACAGAATCCTAATCCTCTGCATGAGGAAGGGTGATATTGTAGGTACCTTTTAAAACTGTCCACTCATGGCAGAATCAGCAGCTTCTCCTTGCATTCAGGGAATAATAATAGATGTCAAATTGTGTCTGCAAGAGGGCTGAAGGGGAAGGAGTTCTGTATACACCATCACCAGAGCACTGAGCATCAGTGACCACTATTTGATATGCATTATGTCCACATTTGTTTGTTACTTCAGAGGCCATTGGAAGACTGTTGTTGTCATTTCAGTGTATCACTCGCAGGGAGTTTGGACCATTTCAGGTTGGTATCAACCATGAATGTAGCCGGCCTCAGTCAAGCAAATTCAGTTTGGCTTTGTTTAAAATTTTAATTTCCTGCATGTGTTTCTGTGTTTGAAAATAAGGAATATGACCAAAAATACTGAAGTATGGTTGTGTGTGTTGGAATAAACAGCTTGCCTTAAAGGAAGGCATCATCCCCAAAATAGGATCAATAGTTTAGTGAATTTTTTGAAAGCAGAGGGAAATGATGCCTTCAAAAATAGAAAATCGTTCTTGTCAAGCTTGTGACTTAAGAAAGGATTATTTTGGTAGCTAATTGCATATTTCTAATGTGGAGGTTATTTTTAATGGTAAGTATTGAGTGAGAAATGGTTGTCTTGTGCTGCTTTAGGTGGTATAGAGTCAGTGGGTCATGCTCAGGCTTATATCCATGGGCTGTGAGTCAACAGTGGTTAGAGCATGTCTTGCTGGGGCCATTCTCTTGGGCCACAGCAGTAGTTCTAAAAGTAACTGCCCGCCTGTCCTCCAAAACTCAAGAAAGCCAATGGGTGACACGAGGAAACCCAGCACCAGTGGGGATACCAGATGCTTCTGCAGGTCATGGCCTAGTCAAACATATGGCTGGGCCTCGTGGCTTGCACCACATACAGTCAATGTGTACATTTAAAAGAGAGATGGGAGGACAAAGGGAGGGGCCATCTTGTAGGGTAGAAGGTATAAAAGGCTAAATAAATAGTTAAAGAGAATGGAGGAAAGTTATTTTAATTGAGGCGAGTGGAGGTTGAGACAAGGAAAAGTCAGCTCTCTTAAATTTCTTTCCTCTGAATGCTGTTTGTTGACAACCTATTCTCAAGGGAAAAAGAAAGCCTCACTTATTATTTAGAAGGGGATTTGAATAATTAAATTTGCTACGTGTTTAACCTTAAGGGATTTGGTCTGGTAGCTTTCTCTGTTGGAGGAACATTGTTGCATGGAGGATTTTACTGTCATCACCTGTTGATATTTTAAATTTCAGGATGTACATCCTGCAGCTTCTCCAACATGGGTGAGTAATCCTCTAAGCAAACTTCCCTATGGAACTATGGGAAAAATTGAATGATAATGGAGACAAAATTACAAATGCATTTTAAATACAGTGCTTGCTTAACAAGTTTAGGAGTATTGGATTCTGCTAGTTGTCAAAGTTCTTCAGGTTGAATTGTTTGATCAGCTCAGGACCTGGCAGGACTAGACGTTGAAAGGAGTGAGTGTACAGTGTAAGCATGTTTGTCTTCCAAACCTAGGTAATACCAACCTATCCAAGTGTACTGATCTTAATCCCCCATCTGCCAGAAGAAAAATTAGAAAACTTGCTCCTGCCTGAATAAATTTACTGCACATTTATGTAAATGTAATTATTACTATTTTGCTGATTTCATTACTTCATTCTAGAATCCAGACATTTTCAGAGTAAAAGCATTCTACAGGATTTTTGTAGTTATTGCTCCTTGTTTCCAACTCTGCATATTGTTTCATTTACTAGTCTGTATAAACAACTACCTTGCATCAACATGGTTGCATTTTGGGATTGGAGGGGTCAGGGTTCCTACTTAATTTCCTTTGTTTTGAACAATACAGTGATGATGTGCTCGTGATAGTGCAGCATGTTTTTGTAAGTTTTCCCAACCAATTTGATCCTTACACTCTTGCATATGGCAGATGTCAGTGAAGGTAACCCACTGTTACCTTCTCCGTTAACCTCCTCTGGATACATCCTTATGTTCTTCCAAATTATTTTGCCATGGTGACCCTTTCCCAGAAGCTAGTTTAGTTTACCAGGGTCTCTTCTTTTAAAGCTTGAGCAAAATTTATTTTAATCATGTTTAGAGTTATCAGAGTGTGAAAGAGACCTTTGCTACAACTTATTTGATGTATAGTTTAGCTTTTAAGGCATGTAATTCAGAAGATCTGAATTTTCTGTGTTGGTTTTCACCCTGTAAGCCCATTGATAACGGCTTTTGGCCCTAAGGGTTTCCATAGATAGAAAAATTACAGTTCCAAGTTCTGCCTCTGGAGCTGAAGATAGGGACTGCTTTAACTGAAATCCAAAATACAAGATTAAACCTCAGCTTGCAATGCTTATATGCATAGTCAACCTTACGGGCAACTTTTAGACCATACAATACCATTGGTAATAAAACAGGCAGCATCCAGTGAATGACCAGAGGAGCTGCTAAAGGATAAATTTGGCCAATGATTTAGCCAGCGATTTTGGGACTTCAGTAATTTGTGCATCTCATGAAAGTCAGTGGGACTCAGAGTGACCTGTGTCAAGAACCTTTTGGGATCATTCTTTTAACTATTAACTGAGACCAACAGCTTATGTACATGCAGTGTACATTGGGTAGAAGCTCTTTGCTTCTCCTCCATTGGCTTTTCTCTTCTACCATCGTTTCCCATTTCATTCTTACTCCATGTAGCGTACGTCCTATCAATTTTTGCTATTCCAGGCTTAACATTTAACTTTATTCTAGTCTGGCTGACTCCTAAACCAAACAAGATTGTGATTTCTGCTTCTCAGATTCAAATCTCAGTTATATTCCCAGCTTGCCTTATTTTTCATTGTCTGGTCTTATTCCCTTTTTCAGCAGATATAGGATGTTAAATGCATGTAAGATGCTTGCAGGGTTGTAAAAGCCTCCCTTTCTCTGTTGTAGGCGGTCTGTATCATTCCCCTTTTCAATGCAACACATTCTCATCAGGACATTTTGATTCTTCTTCAGGCATTCATTATCTGAATGAAATAAAACATGGTTCCTTTTGGCAAGATTAAAAGGCCAGAGCCTCCCTGTATGTGAAGTCAGTCAAGGGCATGGATGCACATAACACTTAGAATGGTTTAAATGTGGTTAAACCTGAAGTGGACAGACATACAAGCCTGTTTAAACAGGTTTAAATCTGCCTGAAATGGTTTGTGAGTGTACCTATTGTCTGTGGGCACCAAGTGTTCTGTAATATGGGTCTGGTGAGTCCTTCAGGACTCAATGAATTACTCCCATACTGCATTGCTCCTCACTCCCCCACATACATGCTGCTGCAACTGGCCGCTCCAGATGTAGTAGGAACTCCGCTGTCCCCCTTTTTTCCCTTCTCTTGGCACTTTTTATCAGTGACCTCCCTTGCATTGCTTGGTCAGTAAGAGCTGTCTTTCTAACAATCATCCATGTTCTCACTACCTACTCAACTGCGGCCACGATTATGCCCCCCCCCCCCAGCCCTGGGAACCAAAACCTGTGGGTCCAAGTATTCCCCCTCACTGCCCCCCAGCGGGGCTGGAGGGGTGTGCACACTGCAGGCTTTAGTCATTTGTAAGCTATTGAAATTTATGAACATGTTTAGGAAACAAGGAAAAACAGAAAGGTGACAGTGCCCCAACCATAGTACAGCCCTTGCTTGGGACTTACAAAGCATGGGTCCAAGCCTAGCCCTTTCCCCCCCCAATCACTACTGCAAGGTATGCTGGACTGGATGCTCACTCCCATGCCCTGCAGTCGGAGCCACAGCACTGCACAAAGTTGGAACTGGTTCCTAGGTGATGACATTTTGGAACAGTTTGATCATGTGTGTCTACACCCCAAGCTCCATCAGTTTACACCAGAAAGGATGTGGCTCGAAGCCTGTAAAGTTCACTAACATAATTGGGTACAGAGTATGTTTGTAGATATGGACACAGATGGCATGAGAAGCTCAAAATTTCCTTTTGCCAGAAGCACTTGATGAACAGGACTGCTTTTCTCAGCCTTCCCAGTAAAATTGTGCATTCTACATATGTGAGATGTTCCAAACTTTCATCTCCAAAGGAGCAGGAACAGAGTGAGTGGCATTACCAGCCAAAAAAAATTAAAGTAAATCCCATAAGAAATGATTTTTAGTATGTAAGTCACTTACAATAATTAATTTAATCCTGTCAAACAAGTTCTTCATTACAATAACTTAACAGTCATCTGTTGATTTTATATCAGATCATAAATGCAGCCTCAGCAGTTTTATAAAGCATCTATTCTCCAAGGATGTTAAGAAGAAGTAGATGAACAGGATTCTTCTTGTCTTTTGTGTAGTACTCAACTGCAGTTTATTACTTTTCTTGCAAATTGTTGAATAACAATAGACTGTGATTTTGCTGTCCCTGTGCACATGCGTATCAGTAGTATAACAATGAGTGCATGAGCAGGTCACAAGACCTGGGAGCTGCCCAGGTGGTGGAGGGGGATGAGGGCATCCCCATACTTTGCACCTTCCTGCAGTGGCTCTAGATCCAGTGATGGGGAGGACAGATGCACACAGTGGAAGAATAACAGCTAAAGGTTTTCTGCTTATGGGGGAGATGTCACCTCCTTTTTTGCCGGTGACATACTTGACAGGAGGAAAAAAAGGAGGTGACATCTCTCCCCCCATAACAGGAAACCTCTGGCTGCTGTCCCTGCATCAGGCACTGCCACCACCAAGGGTGCAAAACTGGCCACTTATGCTGCTGAGTGTGTGAACTGAAACAGTTTTGCCAACAGTCTCTGCAGGAATCTCCTCTTTCTTTCCTTTGTGGTTGCTGGACTTCCAATGAGACTGCATAAATGTAAATTGAAATAATCCAGTGCATTGAAATCCACCCAGCAGTTTTCAACAGTTTGTGGTGGATTGGGTGGGTATGTGTGTGGATTGGGTGGGTACATGCAGTGTAAAGGGGGAGGGTGAATAAGCAATTATAGTACTGAAGCAGAGAGCCACAATTAGATGTTAAATATTTATTTTGTAGATTTGGCTGTGATGTGTTAATCCCTTTCTTGGTAAAGAAGAGTATTTATTTTCTTCTGCGCTAGTATTTAACTTTGATGTTGTGTAATAACATCTGCTGGTGACCGCAGAAGGTGCTATATTTTTAACACATCGATTACAGCTAGACTTTGCTGAGCCTTTATTAAAAATCCTTGTCTCTATAATTCAGGCCGGGTGCTTTGGCAGGTTCAGATCAGTTCCTGCTCAAATGAGAGTCCCTAAAAAAGCAACAAATTCTACTTCAAACGTAGTTCTTTCCTTTCCCCATAATACACTAGTGCTACATTTATTTGGTCACTTTTATGATTATTTGTGTAATTACCTAACTTATTTAAACATCATTTACAAGGTCAGGAGAATGCATTACAGGATTTCAGCTGTAAAAGCCAGCATGGTTTAAATAAAATATGAACCTGCCCAAACTCTTCTAACTCAAAGGCCCCTGGCAGACGTTACACTTAAGACGTAATTGACCAGTAATCCAGCCACAGGTTAATGCAATTAATGGTGCAATAAAACAAGGAATAAGCTACAACATTATTGCACAAAATATGTGTAATAACTTTTGTGGCTGGTTCTCATCATGCATTAAATTGCACGTGGCCAGACTGACTGGGCCTTCCAGCCTCAAGAGCACGTGGGAGCCCTAGACTGCCATGTGTTTTCAAGTCTGAGAGTACTGATCAGCTGATTGCTATTCCCAGTCTTGGGGGCATATTGGAATCAAGGGCTCCAGTGTGCCCCCAAGGCTAGGAGCGGCAGCTGATCAAGGCTCCCAGCCTCGGGGGCACAACAGAGCCCTTCACTTTGCTGCATCCCAGGAACAGTAGGTGATTAGGGCTCCCAGCCTTGGGGCACATCAGAGGCAAGGACTCCACTGTTCCCCAAAGCCTGGGAGTGGCAGTCAGCTGATCAGTGCTCCCAGCCTCAGGAGCACATTGGAGCCCTTGACTCTGATATATTCCCAAGGCTAGGAGCAGGGATCCTACTTGCCAGTGGAGGCAGGGCAAGCCTGGGATCATAAAACTGGGTTCCTTCTGTACTTGACAGTATGGCACAGTGGGGATCTGACCCCCACTCCCACAGCCACACCTCCTGCCATGCATGTGTAGTTGGGACCATGTGTAAAATCCCATGGTGCTTTTAACTGAACATCTCCAATTGAGATGTTCAAATTGAACTGAACTCAAGCAAGATTTGAGAGTTAAGGTTTGTCACATTATTTATAATCATTGCTTTATTTGGCTTTATCTGAAAGTAGAACTACAAAAACATGTATTCCATGTTCTTTACCATAGCTGAAGACATTTGGATAGATTTTGCTCAGTTAACAATAAACAATCAACATTCTTCATGCTTCTTTGAAACCAGCCTTTTGACGACAGATGGGCCCAAGCCATGAAGTTGGTACTTGGATCCTGGCTTCTTCAGTCTAAAAATGTTTAAAGCCTGCAGTTCTAGCTCAGGCTTATGTCCGTTTCCAAGGTTTGTTCATTAGCACCATTTTAGACTGTTGTTTTTAGTAGCTTGTATGTTATAATTTTTTTAACTTGGATTTTTACTTCAGTCATTCCCATCGTAAATATTAGGCCTTGTTTAAGGTATTTTCCTTTTTTAAATTATTTTTATTTTTGTGATAAAGGTAGTGTCTTTTTTAAAAAAACCGCAAAACACTTTCTGCTTTCAACATTTCTCTTCTCCATTTTATGCCTTTATAATATATTTCTATTAGTGAAACTTTAAAGTAGCAAAGCTGTATTTTAATTATTTTTTTTAGTGGTGACATACCATATGGGTAATCAACCTGGAGTACATGCCACAAGTAGCACAGATAGTTTCTGTGTGTGGCAAGTGGCAGATAAGGGAGGTAGCACATAGCGCAAGGAGGCAAAAGCAAAGTAGCAGATTGGGCAGGGTGTATAGGAAAGGAAGCATGAAACAGAGAAGCAGATCAGGCTGAGAGCACATTGCTGGGAGCAAAAAGTGCAACAGATAGGGCAGGAGAAGGAGATTAGAGGGGCACTCAGGAAAGGTGTGGAGCTAATTTGTGGCATGCCTGCCAAAAAGTTTGGTCTGCAATGACATACAACATCCTAAAAACTTAATTTCCTGATCCAAAGCCCACTGAAATCACTAGAAAGACCTGTAGTGATGCGGTGAGCTTTGAATGATGCCCTTTAGTTGTTACTGAACATTCTCCACCTATGTACAGAACATTTCTAAGTAGCTGATTGCAATTAAGTTTTCTTCAGCTCATTCTGCCTTTTTCACAGTTGTCTTTTCTTACCTTGAACTATTTTAAGAATCGTTGTTCCTGGTTCACCAACCGTATTCCTGCCTTTTTACATAACAACACTGGCTATTGCAAGTATGATTAGAATTTATTCAGTAGACTACAGGTGCTCATCAGTTTTTAGGTTTAGCTATGTTTTCATTCACCTCTTAGAACAGATAAAAATTCTAAAGAAAAATGTTTTCTCTGTGCAGCATATCTTTAATGTAAGCCTTGTTCTGTGGAAACATCCTTAATCTAATATTTATTTAAGTGGGTTTTGCTACAAACACAGGATTTATTTTTCTAAGTTGATATATAGCAAACCAATTCAGGTTTACTTCTATAGTAAGTCATAATTCAAGCAGTTCTATAGCTTGACGTCATTCAGGTGGTTTCTACTGTGGCACCATTTGAGTTTAATTATGAAAAATGTTTTGAAAATTTGAGAATGGAAAATGTAGGCTCATATGAGGGTTCAAATCCCAAAGCATTATTAAAAAAGGGGGTCTGTGTTGACATGGGAATGCTTATATGGACAGAGTATTTGTAAGGTTACATAACCTTTCTGTTCATATGTGACATTTCCCAGAAGTCCTTTGAAATGTTTCAGTATAAATCATTTTCTCAACTAGGTGCATGAGTTAAGCAGGAGTGAGGGGAAGGCTGGTGCTTAAACTGAATTAGGTTTAAAACTCATAAAAAGCAAGTGGTTTAATGAAAACAGGAATGGCATGTTACTCTGTATTACAGATCCCTGTACCATTGGTTTGGTGTGTGGACAGTGTTCAATCTGGCAAGGAAACAAATTCCAGATTTCCTGCTGACAGAAGAAAAAATAATAAATATTGCTGTAGGCATCATACTACCTCACATTACTTCTTATGAAACATGTTTTTGTAGTCTAAATTTTGAGTAATTTTGTTTTAGGATCTTGTAGGGTGGAGCAGGTTAGAGGGACTGATACTGTTTATCAAGTCTTCCCACTATCTTGGCAGATTTTAAATGGAATTTTTTGTTTTATTTCTCTAATTGGAGTCTTTTACTTAGCTGAACCATTTGCTGAGAGGACATTTGGTGAATCTTGCCCAGCAGGTATTGGGCATTAATATGAGGCTAAAGTGTCACAGCAGAATTTTACATTCTACTTTGGTCTTCTCAACAGCCTTGTGCCTTGCAGTTCTCTTCATAGTGCACTAGAGGCTGGAGGATCTTGAGATCTCAATAGAAATCTAAGGTGGTCTTCCTCTGCACAATATATACACACAGTGACCCCCAACTCGAAAAGCTGAGATTTTAATAATATCCCCATATGATCCCCATTTCTTTATATTTGTTTGCATTTATATATGTAAATCTATATACATAAAATAGTACGGTCGTTAAAATTGAAAAACAAAAAGCAGGTGTACAATATATTCTGGATTTTTTTTCTTGGGTACAACAAAATATTTAAATAGGTAGAAATTTGAAAAGCACTAAGTGTTAGACTTACTTTTCTCCCATGGTCAAACATCTATAATTCAACCTTCACTGTAATCTCAAGGGGACCTTTCTGAGTATGTGTAATGTGCGGGTTTAGGTGGAGCAAAATATATGGTTCTAATTCCCTTATTCTGAGGAGTTAGCATGGTCACTGAACATTTTTTTAGTCATTTTTCTGCCCTTCTGGCTGAAATTGAAAAGTTTGTGCTCTGAGGCTAAGTACAAACAGCCAAAAAGCCAGAGGCTAAATCAATTCAGCCTTTTCAGGTTAGTCTAAAATGCACAAATTAAACTGAAACAGATGTGAACAGACATTTACTTTTGATTCAGGAAATGCAGCCACATACCTGCAGTGGCTCAGACCAGAAGCTGGGGGGGAGGGGTGCTAAAGCATGGGTCTTTGGCTTTGTGTTCAATTTCTTTTTCTACTGCCTCAGAGGTCTCTGGTATTTGCTGTCCAAAATCACAACAACAGGACTCTGCAGGGTTGCTCATCACTTCCTCTTCCTGTTTCCAGGTACCTCTGGGATTTGTAGTAAACGGTTGCAGCCAGCAATATGTTTGAGTGGGAGAAGGGGAGCTTAACCCTCCTCCCTGGCCCCAGACCTCAGCCATGGTTTGCAGACTGGGCTGCATTCCCAGCTGGGCTTATCCTCCCCTTGTTAGCCAGCCCTCACTGCTCCAGCTAGGGGTCTAGGACAGAAGTTTCATAAAACTGTTTGACCCAAATCAGTTAAGTCTGATACTACATTCAACCAGGTTTATCTTAAATTAGTTTCAGCCATTTTGAAACTAGTTGATGTGCAATGAGCTTCTAGTATGTTACAAGTTTAAACCAATTTCTGATCACTTAAACCAGTTTATATGTAACTTCTGTTAGTGTGAGTGAATGTTTTACAGTTTTGGTTCAAACTTGCCAATTTATTTTCAAGAATAGAGAGCGTAATGGGAAAATATATGAATGGACTTGATAGTGACTGTTTTCATTTGGTAGGTCTTAAGATTCAGTTCCAAGATAGCCTTTATATAAAGACTTGATCAGTCGTTTTGCATTCTTTTTTAGATACAGTGCTTCTTTAGTAGTGACTTGGTAAGGGTCGATGTTTTATGATTCTGAGATGACTGTTTGTTATACTGTATCAGTAAGGTGTTAATTTGTGTATCTTATCCAGTGTTCGGTGGGAAAATTGTACCTGAGTGTTAAAATGTAATGAAGGTACCTTTTTAAAAGTAGGATAAAGTAATTAAGAATTTCCAAGGCCTTCCCTCCAACACTTTTTAATGGAAATCTTAGCTTGCTCCAGATTTTCATATCCCTTGATAGCCATGTGCATAAGTAACTAAAAAGTGGTTGCTGTATTAAATGCAGTATTGAATGTATTAAATTAATTGCAAAGCATCCCTTTGTTTTGTCTTATTTTTTCTCAGAAAGAGACAAAGAGCCACAGTTGAAGTTGTATACACTTTACTATACTTGCTTGCATATAACACCTTGGAATAAAATACTTTGTTTTTGAAAGGCAGAATGAGGGGGGGAAAGGCCTTTCCTTGGTAAGGAACTGAGTAGCAACACCCAGTAACATGCTCATTGTTCTGCTGTCTGAGAGTGGCATGCAGATTTTCTTTCACTTTTGCCCAGTAACAGTCAGAAACTGTTCTTACTGTATTTTTCACATATAATATTCACTGAATTTCCAACAGCTTTTTTTTTGGGGGGGGGGAGGAATTTAATGTTACCTGTCTCTCTGCATATTGTTAGATGGTGGAAACATTAAAATCAGACTTAATGTTGATGCTGTGCCCTGGCTATTGAGCCAAAACAAGAAACGGAGAATTACTTAATTTCTTAGTCTGATGATAAAGTGAGGCTGAGAGAAAGTAAGCTCAAAGAATACCGCCTAGTCTGACAGACTTGGGATAGCATTGACACCAGCAGCTGAAAATAGAAAAAGATTGGCAGGGTTTATGAAGGTTAAAAAATAAAAGGCTGTGTTGAAAAGTATTGGCAGCTGTGATAGAAAGAGCTGCTACACATAGCTGTGCTCGTCTTTCATAGAAAAACACAGCAAGTGAATGTTGGACTAATTTTTCCGGAGTTTAAACATTTTACACTGCTATAAGCCTATTAATATCATATAATAAAAAGTGCAATTAATTTGTTGGAGAGATTTAGTTTTGGTTGGCAGATCTACATTGCTTCTAAATGGCTGACTCCCTGCTACTCAAGCAGGAATTTGAGTTGGTAGCAGTTGAAAGTCAGCTTTTTGTGTTCAAGTGCTTTCTCTGCTGTCTCGAGACCACTTGAAGGTACTGAATTATGTGTGCTGCCTTTCTCTAACCACCACTGCTGGCTATGGCAGATCTGAAAAGCATACTTTGTTTCCTGGGTCTCTTCTCCAGAGGAGCCTGAAAAACCACAGTTTTCAGTTTTCATGGAGCATTGCATCAGCTAGAAAGCATGTCTCATTCAAAGCTGCAGCACAAGCCAGCTGACTTAGGCTTGTATGTATCTGATTGCATCTAGATTTAGAGCTGTCATCAGTGTTGGCAGGCGGTGTGCATTTGGAGTATTTCGGTAATGACCATGGGTATGCTTGCTCACTCTCCTGGCTCACAGTGGATGGAAGATGGTTCTGGAAAGGCAAGAAAAACCTCAATCTCTTCAGGTGAAGGGGTAGTGAGAAACTCACTTCTGCCGTTCCTCCACATGGTTTGTCACCAAGCTCCAAACAGTTGGTGAAAAATCAACACATCGTTGTAGGAGAAATATATTCCTGTACAGTAGATCCAGAGAGAGACTGTTCACTCTCCTGCGCGGAAACCCTGTAACAGCAGGATCCAAACATGGGTCTAATAGGAATGTAAATATTGTTTTTAAAATAGTCATTTAACCTCCTCTAATGATATTGGTTAAACGATTAACCAATAACAGCAATTGCTGGGAACTGCTTCGGGAGCCCTTTGCCTGGGGGGGGAAGGCAAGGCCAGGCCAGCCAGACTACACAGCCCATATGAAGCCCTGAGCTGAGAGGGAGGGAGCACCTGTGAAGAAGCAGCTAATTGCTTAATTGATGAGTCACTAAGCTGCTTGCTGTTTTCCTCTTAGGCTATGGGTACTAATCCCCTTTCCCTCCCCTTCTCTCTTCTCTCCTCCCTCCTGCTTGTCCCACTGCCTTATGATACCTGCTGGGGCTTCCTTTGCCCCCTTCACTGCCAAACTGTGCCCACCCAGAAAAAAAGACCAGTAAGCTAACCAGCTATCACTGCACTTGCCAGTTTAATGATTAATTTCCCCTCCCTAGTGTCTAATTACCATTACTGGAAAGTAAGTATGTTGTAATAGTGTCTAGGGGCCCCAGTTCTGTTGTAGCTATGTGCTGTGCAAATATGTAACAAAGAGAAAGCTTTTGTTCCAAAATCCTAGTCTAACCACTGAATGAGAGAATAGATGAGCATAACATACAGGTGGGAATGATGCAGTCTTACAGTGAACTGTCGAATAGGCAACAGACAGAGCATACCGGTTGTCTGACTCTCTTTTAATTTTTTTTTAGACATTAAGGCAGTGGTGAATTACAAGAAGTGCTTTGAAGGAGGACAATGTGATGATCTTGTAGATATTTACAGAGAGTTCTTCCTGTGCATAAGGGGTTGCATACAAATGCTCGTTTTAACTGGCAATTAATGCTCAGTTAATATTGATTGTACAGGTATGATAAGTGGTAGGTCCAAGACAAACACCTACAATTGTGAGTTTTAGCTCTGGTGTTGAGGTTCTAAGCATAGAGAGGGCAAACTGTGTGGCTTTTCGAGACTATTCAGCAAACATTTTTCCATAGGGGTTGCTTGTTACCCACTATATGCTTATGAACTTTGTTCAGAAGCCGCAATTGCATCTGGTTCCAAAATGCATTGCACTTATGGTTTAACAAAAAGAAGCTTTGACCCAGTTTATTCTTCACAGGCCACTGGAATTCATTGTCAAGTTTCTGCTTCCCTGAATTTTACACCAGGCCTTATCACTGGTAGATAGTAGGAAAGTTCCCACTTGTCATGGCAGGAAAGAGAAGTTGCATATTAGCAGCAACAGCAGCAGTGATGGGAGAGAAGGGATAAAACACTAGATGCTAAAGATTTCTTTAATGTAGCGGAGGAAGATATAACAGGAACCAGTGACTGGAAGCTTAAGACAGACAAATTCAAATTAGAAATAAAGCACACTGTTTTAAAAGTCAGGGTGATTGGCCATCAGAGCAAACTAACCAAGAAGAGCAATGGCTTCTTGAGGACTTCAATTCAATGGATGTCTTTTTGTAACAAGATGCACTGGCTAAACACAAGTCTCTGAGCTCAGTGCAAGTATAACTAGGTGAAATTCAATGCCCTATGAAATGTAATAGCCTAAGGGCAGCTAGAGGATCAAATCGTACATTCAAAATTTGAGCATTCTGAATCCGTAGAAGAGTTGTACACTTTTAAAAATAATAATTACTAATTATTTTAAAGTAATGATTAATAAATTATGTATATTGATGATTGCTTTTAAAATAATAAATAAAATGATAATTGATAAGAGATGTGTTGCTTTTCCCTGTAGCCAGATTGCACCCAGGAATTTTCCTAACTACACCTTAGAATCCAGGTGGTAGACATGGGTTCCTAAGCAGATGCAGGGTTTTACAAAGAGAGGTGCAGGAGTAGTGACTGGCAATGCAGGGGTGGCAGTATCTCCCACTCACAGTCTGTCTCTCTTCCCACTAGGGCAGGCAGTCAGAGATGTTTTTAAGTTCCCAAAGCAGATAAAAGTTACCCCCTTTGCCCCTCCTTACTCAAAGGCATGTCACCTCCCCTCCCGTTTATCCACCTCCTCAACTTGCTGTGACTGTCTCCACTGTCCTGAGGGCAAGGGAAGCCCCAGAGTAGCTCTATGTTGTCAGCATGGTGGCTGGGCTTAGGCTGGGACAGCAACAGCAGCTATGATTGGGCAGGTTCCTCCTCCCTGTGCCTGCTCCTGAGGTGGCAGGAAACACCCTGGGAAACCAGACAGGGAGGGGGAACACATTTGCCCACTGCTGCTGCTGTCCAAAGCTGAGCCCAGACCCCATGCAACTCAGCTGGAGTTGGACAGTAGCTCCGCTTATGCCTAGACCAGTGGCAGGTGGAGGAGGAAGTACTGGAAAAATGAGGAAGAGGAAAAGACATGCTGCTGAGCATGGAGGGGAAGGGACAGGGGCTGGGGTGGTAGAGTTCTTACCTTCTTCTGGGACTTCAAAACAGCCCACAGCTGCTACTTCCACCACATGGCCAGAAAAGGGAATGCAGCCATGACACTGCACCCCCTCTGGATCTGCCCCTATCCCTAAGCGTGTTTAATCTGTAACAGCACATTGAGTGAGCATCAAAGACTTTTTACTTATGACTAAGGGGGCAATAAGGGCTGCCTCACAAACTAGGTTATAAATGGACTGTGCCTCTTCTGTAGATTTTGAACAAGGCATGATATATAAACCATCCTTATTTTTGTCAGGTGACATATCCTTTCTGAAGACTAGAGCTCATTAATCTGGAGCTCATTATCACTACTGATTCTTAAAAAAACCAACAAAAATGCGTGTGTGTGTGCATGTGTGTGTGCGCGCTTACACGCACATAAAGACAGGGTGAAAGGTTGTTAGGACTAGTAAGGTTGCAGCTGGGTTGTACAGGGCATTTCTAGTGATAATGACTTGCATCTTGTTTTTTTATATTCTTCAAATTACCTCTGAGGACTGCACCTTCTCATACTTGGTTTTCTATAACTTGGTTCTTAATCAAAGCCTCTCACATTTCTTTGCAAAGTGTTTAGAAAAATGCTGGTGAAACGGTGGTGCAACAGATCAACTAATGAACAGCCTTGAATATTAGACCCTACTTTACTGATATGCTGAGGAGGAAGGAAAAAGGGTAGTCTGTGAATTGAAGGATGCTCCCTACACTCTTTTGGGCAGGTCACAGTATCTTCAATTTCTACCAGGTCAGCTCCTAGAGAAAGAAAGAAGGGACTTTCTTATCGACATGTAATAATATTAGTTAGAGCAGTGTTTCTCAATCTTGTTAGATTCAAGGTACCCCTGCATAACTTTTGTCAACTGAATGACACCCTATTTCAAAAACTAATTTATTTATTACATTGCTTACCTCCTTGCAGAAGGGCCACACAGTGTAGGTTGAGGGGAACAGCCAGGCAGGAAGAGCTTGAGCCTTGTAATGCTTACACAGAGGGAGCGCCTCATGTGACTTAACAGCGAATATATATAGTTCATCTTTTTCTTACGTTGCACGACAGCAGCATCTAAGTTTCTCAGGTAAATTAAATCTTTATGGAAAGGTCTTCAGATCACTTTGTGGAGTTTTCTGCTCTTCCCCTTCCCTTCTTTTAGGAAGTTGCTTCAGATATGAGCAGCTTTCAAACAAAAAAAATATGTCAGCCTGGTGCTGGTAGGGATGGTAGGAAAATTCTGTCTGAGAGAAAGATCTGGCAGCATGCTCGAAAGGTGCTCAGACTTTGGATTAATGTAATCATCTCTGTAAACTTGTTCTGCAGTCAAAGTGACTTTATCTCCAGTTTACCTATTCTTCTTTCTGGGCTTTATTGATCCAAAAAAGCCTAGTTATCTTGGTGACTCCTGGATGGAAACTTGGTTGCTGAATGCTGACCCACTGAGGTCACTAAAATCAAGTTTTGTTAGTTAGCAACAGAAACAACTATGAAACAGTAAAAGGACTGGACCCCAGGACGGATCATCTTGGGAAACTTACTGTTGCGTTCAGTGCAAGCTGAAGCATCCACATGGTTCACACGTGCAGCCCAGGATCCAGCACATTCCAACAGAGCAGTTTGCAGCAGATAAAAGAATGAATCCCTGTGGAGACATCCTCTTCTGGGTGGGAGAGCCATTTTGAAGTTGAGTTGAACAGAAGCCTGCCATTTTCACCATATTGCTGAATAGTAGGGAGCAAAATCTTAGCTGGAGAAAGGTGGACTCCATCAGTTACCATACCATGAGGAATTTTTCAAGAACAGTTGCCTCAACCTTGAGCTTTATTGCAAAACTTGGGATGTTGAGAGAGATCAAACACTGCTGGAACTTAGTTGTCACTATATTCTCAATTAATTTTGATTACAAAGAGAAGAAGTTTTCTGGCTTTTGAGTTAATTTGTCGCTACCATTCCATATTTCTTTGAGGTTGGACAGTTTACTGCTTTGAAAAAGCAGATAAAAGTTTCCATTCACAGCAGAGCCATGCATTCCTTGATATGTTTTAGAAGTTGGAGGAGCAAATATCTGCTTCTCAGCTTGTGATTCAGTTGCTTCTCAGGGTTTCTAGAGCAGGTGTGGGCAAAATACAGCCAGATCCAGCCTGCCAGTTGACTGGATCCAGCCTGCAACACTCCACATGAGGTCTGCTTGAGGCAGCCTGAGCTGTGTTCCTGCCTGCACCCACCGACATGCTGCCCCCAGCCAGTGTGCGCAGCTTCCCGGCAGGGCTACTTCTGGTGTGGCTGGAGCTACTGGGGTACTGTTTGGCTCCCCCTGCCTCCAGTGGGTCCTCAGGCCCCTGCTGTGCCTCTTGGGGCAGCAGGTAGTGCAGTGCAGAGCCACCTGCAGGTGGCCAAGTGGTTGGAAAATGGCTTGGAGCTGGAGCCCTGTGCACTGGGGCAGGAGCCACCTGACTGCAACACCCCCTTCCCCACCCTCCTTCCACCTAGAGCAGTGCAACAGGGCAGGAGGAGGAGCCACTGGAGGTGGGTACTGCTCCGTTCTCCCCGGGTGGCTGCAGCAACACCAGGAGCAGCCCTGCTGGCAAGTTATGCTCACTGGCTGGGGTTGGGTTGTCAGTAGGTGCAGGTGGAAGCATGGCACAGGCTGCCCTGGGCAGAAGCAGGCAGGGCTTAGCCTCATGTGGAGTGCTGCAGGGGCACCTGCGGGCCAGATGGGGGTGGGAGCAGACTGTACATGCACCACACTGCCTAGGCAAGCTCTGCTGCACATGGGCCCTGCCCCTATCTGCCACCTTCTTGCCCCCACCCTGGCCAGCTCCCAGGACCTAGCACGTGAGCAGCCCCCACATACACATCACCTGCTCCCCACACACACAATATCCAGAAGTAAGACTTTATTTTGAGCTATTATGCAATTGCCTCTATATACATTACTAAAAAACATACAAATCAGGACCAAAATTATATTTTGTAATTAACTTAAAATATGTTATAGTAGATGTTTGCTTTTTAGTATATGATTTCTTTTTATCTATAATTTGTTAAAATGATATCTTCAGAAAGATTTTGTATGTGCAGCCCTCGACAGCTCACCAAAACTTCTTAAGTAGCCCTCCAGCTAAAATAATTGCCCACCCTTGCTGTAGAGCTTTGTTGTCTGCATCAAGACCAAACTTTCTCAGTGCTGGTGGTATGACCAATAGCTTGGTTTAAGTTTAGTTTTCCTTCCAGTGAGCTACGTATGGGTTGGTTGAACTTCTCTACAGTTCTCTGAGGTTCCCTGCAGTCTGTGCCTGGATTGGGGGACTGGAGTATTGCATCCAAGTCCACGAGCTGGTTTATGAAATGCAATAGATCTTCAGGCAGTCATCTTCACAGCTGTAATGGGAGAGAAGGAGGAACCACTTTATAGGGAAAAAGTGGTGTTACTGTATTCATAAAATAATTCCCTCATTTTCTCTTCTGAAATGACAAATGCTGAGTGGGTCTTCAAAGATGGCAGGGCACCAAATACAGTAGTCCAGTCTCCTGCCTGAGGTAGGATTATCCTTATCCAAGCTATTCCATACAAGTCCTTGTTTAACCTATTCCTAAAGTACGCAATCAACCCTGCCACAAAACTACAAGACATGTTGCCCGAAGAAACCAAAACCACACTAACTTGCCACAGATAAAGCTGGAAGACGAGGGTTGTGACTGCCCTACCATGGCAAGGATCATTAAAATGCACTTAAGAGATCCAAGGGAGAGGGCCATGCCCTTTACTGCATAGGAGGGCAACAGTCCCCATACTCCATACCAGTTAAAGCAAAGGGTGGAGGAGGGGTAAAATTCCTTCCTGAGCCCAGATATGGAAATTGGTCAAACCTTGAGTGGACGAGCAAGGCCCTGTAACCAGAAACCTTGGTATTTTAGTCCTAGCGAAAGAATTGGCACGCCCCTGTCAAAATCCCTAGCTTGGCTGCATCCAACACCCAATGCTTCCAAGGAAGGGTTATGTTTGTTTAGATACAAAAGGGCACAGGCCAGCATTCCTTAATTCATTTAGCCAGAATGCAGAATATTCCACAAAATGATTGTTTTGTTTTCCTAGATGAGAACTTAAGTGTTTTACATTCACCTGGGATACATTCATATTCCTCATTCAGCAGATGCTACCATTTATATGTATTTATTTTATTAATAATTTGAGGTTGACACTAGCTATTGGTGATGACAGCTGTGAGCCATCAAAAATACAAATAATAAATACTAGTATTTATAACATTAGCTCCATGCTGTCCCAAATTCATTTAAGAGTTACAAAGTAGGGCCTCAGGTGCAGAGTTATGTATCTTTAGGTATGTGTATGCAAATTTTCCTTTTTTTTATTGTGTTTGTAAGTCTTCACACTGTTCTGACAGAAATTTTGGTCAGAGGCAGAGTAGATTGCTTGATAAGGTTTGAGATGGTATGTCAGCTGTGCAGTTTCTAACATGTTTGCACAGTTCAGACTTCCAGTCTCCTGCTCGCTTCATCAGGGTTAAGTTTCTTGAAATGTTCTCATCTTCCCCACAGAGTTCCCCTAAGGCAAGTGATATTTTAGTGTGTGGGAATTAATGTGATCTGTCTTCATATGATGTTTTGTTAGTTCCTCTGTTTGTATGCATTGGATTGCCTAGGAAACCATAATAATCTTGTTAAAATAAAGATTTAATCTCTCTGTGGTGCTGGGGTTAGTTCCAAAAGCCAGGCTCATATTTGCTGGTTGTCGCAGTTGGAATACATTCATTCAGAAATGCAAACTTTTCATGAAGAGTGGGCTAGAGCCAGTGCCTTGTGGATGTTCTGTGTTGGGCTTAATAGTAGGCCACCACCAATGGCAGCCTTGACAGTTGCCTTGGTATTGCACAGAATGAGCAACAGGAGGGACCGGCTGTGTTGGGCAGCTGTGTTTGGTATGCATGCTTTGACAGCTGTGATGAGCAGATGGAAAGAGCCTTCAGGAGCTCTGAGTTAGCATCTTACTTCTGGGACTGATGCAGTAGCTTGTGGGATGACAGCTACTGAGGAAATACAACCAACTGTGCCGATTCCAATTGATAGCTGCCTGTCATACCTTCTTCTACTCCCAGAAGAACTGAAAACCACATAGGGTGTATTTCCCTACATCCCCTGGATTACAGCCCAGTTGTTTAGTGTTCTGGTCTGTAATGTAGTACATAGCTGCCATTTTAAAAAAACCTATTCTACTTAATGTTTCCACAGTTGCACATTATCGTACATCTTAGCAAGGTGCAGAGTTAACCTCTCCCTCTGTATTATTTTAGCTCTCCTTAGCATCTGCTTTGTTGTAAAGCATTTGCTTTCACCTCTATTTTTTTCTCTATAAGAATAGCCCTAGTAACTAATACAAATGTGGCAAGATTTCCTATGTATCATTTAGGGCATGAAAATATTATATATGATGGTCACTCTTGCCTTGCTCATATTTTTAAATTTTGTACTACATTAGGTCCTTTGCACATATGTAATTAAGAAAGAAAAGTAAAAGCTCTGATCTCTGTTGGCATCCATAATCTCCTTCAAACAACTCTGTCCTTTGGTCTCCTCTCCATTTAGTAATTTGCACTTTAAAGGACGCACTTTCATTTGGAAGTCTACAGGATGGGCGAGTTGATAAAACCTGTCATGATTCAAAGGTAATTGACAAAGTTTGACCATGAAGCAATTTTTAAGGTACAAACAAAATCAAGGCTTCATCAGATGATGACAGTAACAGATTAAACTGATAATTTAATCTACTGAGTTACCAGTTTTTAGACTCCTAGGCCGTTGTTGCTGTAAATTAAGGACCAGATGCTGACATCCTTTATTTACTTTTAATCCTTTTGAAATCAGAGAATATTGGCTGAGTAATATACTCTTTAAGGTGCATGAGGGTGGCCAGGTCTTGCTCTAAATATGATGGTAGAATTTGCTTCTCTTTGTGATAGGCTGCCCACATCCACATCATCAGCTTGATGATTCTGAACTATCTGATAACTTGATCAAATAAAATTAGCTATCCAACTCAGCCCACCAATTGAGAGTTGGTAAGTTTTTTATTGTGAGTTAGTTTTCTCACACTTGTCATAGTAATAGTTTCAGTTCTGGACTGTTTACCCCCAAAAGAGACTAAGCAGGCTCATGGGCAGAATCCCATTGTGACAGAATCACTCTGGTCTTGCTCCCTGGGAAGGTAAGATGCATCATCCCTTGTCATGGAGAAAATGAATTCCTCTCTTCTACACCATCTCTGGTACACAGGCCAGAGCCTTGAGAGCAAAATTAATTTTGCTCCAACCCTGCAAATTAGCAATGCCGTGCATGGTTTAACATGCAAGTCATGCAGTTTGTGGTGCTGCAAGGAGGTTTTCAGCACAGCACCACAAACTGCACATGCATGCATGTCTGGATCCAGCCTCTGGGTTTATCCTGTGAATCATGTTTGTACACCTAACTGTGCAAATACTGTGTGGCACCCCATGGCACCTTTGAAATGATGTCAAAGCAGCCTGAGGTGAAAAGGAACCCTAGTTAAGTACCACTGAATCAGAGTAATCTAGTCTTTAACAACAACCCCAGAACTCCAGTCAGGAGCTATCAGGGTTTGCAATCTGAAGTCTGTGGGACTTGTGTTCTTAAGGCACTTTGGTTTTTTTTAAACTCTTAAGCATCTAAACATGAATATAGGTGCCTAATTTTAGGCCCAAGTGGATAACCCTGGTTAATGTATGGACAGTTTAAATACTGTATTTGCCAGCATCTAAGATAAAGTTTTTTCCTCATTCATCATGGGGGAATAACTCATCTTGTTTCAAGTACTGGCCCCGTGAGGCAAGCAACTGCTGTAGCTACATCCCTGGCCTCAGCCCTGGATCTGGAGAAGAAACCACTGCTTGTCTAGGGCTGGGGCCAGGGTGGCTTGTGTGGTATGAGGGAGCAGTGCAGGGGAGACCATCCAGTGGGAGGGAAGCTACTGCGGCTTCAATTCCAGCTCAGCCCTGAGGCTGAACCCAGAGCTTCAAGAGAGTTTTATTAAAGCTTCTCATCGATATAAAAATCTATATGTATATTTTTTTAAGACAAATGGTTTAAATCACTCTATGCCTATCTACCCTTGTATTGCCTTCCCAGGTCTGCTGCCAAGTATTTGCTAACTTTTCTGCTCAAGATCCTAAGACTAGGAATCAAACCCAGGTCTCCTGGGCTAGGGACAGACATTCAAAAAGCCTGAGCCAGAATTGATTCAGTCTTTGCAGGTTAGCCTAACCTGGCTAGGCTAAATCAGTTTTGTAACCGGACAGACATCCCAGAAATGCAGACACATGCCTGCAGTAGCTCAGGCTAGAAGCCCACCCTTCCTTCCACACCATGGAGCTGAGGGGAGCGTGGCCATGCTCCGGAAGGAGGTCTGATTAGCCCAGCAGGGAATTGATAAGAGTGTTTGTCACCCTATTAAGAAAACAACAGAGGTATATTACCAGCTACTTGTTGATTTTGCCTGTTGATTCTACCTGTTAACTCAGCACCCACCTTGGCCAGCATGTGGTCAGGTAGCTAATATACAGACACTTCCTCAGCAAGGCAGAGGGGAGGGGGGAATTCCTGGTAAGGAGAAGGGGGAAGCTGCCCCCAGTCTCTGGAGCTCCAGCCAGGGAGCAAAGGGCACAGGCCAGCCCCGCTGTAGAGCAGAGAGCCCTGCTCAGCCCAGAGAGCATGCCAGGATGCTGAGGGAGTCTGATTCATCTTAAATCAGCAAGGGGGCTGGGACAGACATTGCATAAACCGGTTTGAGCCAAATCAGTTGCATATGATACTGCATTCAACCAGGTTTACCTCAAACCGGTTTCGGCCATTCTCAAGCTGATCTGTGTGCACTGAACATCTGTTCTGTTACAGGCTTAAATCAGTTTCTGACCACTTAAACCAGTTTATGTGTAATGTCTGTCCCTAGCCCTGAAAGCCAACAGATTGTTAGACAGGGTCATCCATTGCTTTCCTAACCATTGCCTTTTGGTTCCATTGGCCAAAAAAAAAGTGGGGGGGTGCTAAATTGTGCCAGGGAAATAACAGCTTACAAGTTGCCACTCTGGCAGCATGAGAACCCCAAGCACGCAAAATGGTAGCTCTGTCTCTTGGCTGAGCAGTCCAGTTGGCCATGAGCAGCAGCACACTGCATATGCACGGAAACAGAAATCCCTAACTACAGGCATGCTCTGCTTGTGTTCCAGCATACATGCAATCCCTAACAAACCTGCTATTTTTAAGAGGTTATTTGTTTTGTGCTTCTCTATGCCAAATAGGAGGAAGTAATCGAAAAGCTTTTCAGCAGCAAGGGAGAGAGACAAGAACCCTGTTGGGGATCCAGGAATGTTTGCTGCTGTGGCAAAGAAAAATAAGTATGCCAAAGCTCCCTGCTTAAAAGTCTCTCCTAGAAATGGAGACTCATAAGATTTCAAAAATAAATATTTTTTCCCTTCTTCTTCAGTGTTCTCCTATGCTTAGTCTATAATTTTGCATCTAATATGTGTTTGACATATGCAGCAATATTGATATACTGCAATAATGAGTAAAGACTTATAATTATTATTAATGATACCATGGAAAGACAGACCAAAAACCATACCACCCTAATTGGTGTAATTTACATTCTGTCTACATATATTGCCTCTGCAATTTCAGCTGAATTACACGCTTTAAATTTCTTGCCATCAAATGAATGGTATTGTACCCCAGAGGTGGCTGCCCATCAGTGGTGAATAAAGTTAGCCTTCTAGAAAGAACCCGGCTTTACTGTACCCTGCTTACAGCAAATGAGTATTATGCATACACATTTTTATTATATTCACGTGGACAGAAACACTAGCTTGAACCCATTGAGTGGTTTAGTTTTCAACACAGCTCAATTTAGATAATCAGCAGTTTATAACTCTTTAGATACAGAATTCATCTACTTTATGGGTAGCCACAGGCTGATGGCATTTCAGTTATGGCAATCCATGATGGTTAATTATTTATTCTTCTTCTTGTGAAATTCTTTCACCACATTCTTTCAGTGCTGTCTCTTTTTTCTATTAGGTTTTGTCTCAGTTCCCTCAGTGTTTCAAAATCTAAAGGGACTATTATTTGTACATGTGGATAGCAAGGCATTAGATTCTAAGGGTTTCTGTGTCCAGGACAGGGATGCTTTCCTGTATGAAGTCCTCTTTCAATCAGAGGTTTTGAGGAAAGAAACAGAAGCCAGAACTAGAGCTAAACCCCACTGAGTCTTTCATTTTGGAAATATGTGCTTTTTAAGAGCCAGTGTTTACTTGATACAAAAACAACAGAATTGCAGCTCTAAAGTTGGCAGGAGATTTCAAGTGCGGGGTCTGTCCTCGACCCAGTGCTGTGCAACATGTTTACTAATTATTCTGGTGCTGGAATTGAGAGATTCTTGAGCAAATCTCCAGATGATACCAACTGGGAGAGACTGCAAAGTGTTGGTGGGCAGGAGCACAATTCAGAAGGATCTTGACAGGTTGGAAAGCTGGGTTGGAGCTAATGGGATAAAGATCAGTGCTGATAAATGCAAGGTACTACACCTCAGGAAGAACAATAAAAAACGCAAATACAAAGTGGATGGCACCTGGCTGGATGACATATTATGGAGAAGCATTTAGGGGTTTTGGTGGATCACAGACTCTATATGAATCTGCAGCGTGCAGCTGCACAAAAGGTGAATGTGGTTTTGGTCTGCATCAACCAAAGCATTAGGTGCAAGATATGGGATGTGATAGTACCTCTTTCCTCTACAGGAGGTATAACTAGTGCCAAACGTGTGCAGTTTGGGGTTCCACATTTGAAAAAAGACATAGAGAAGCTAGAAAGGTGGGCGACAAAAATTATAAAGGGCTTGAGAGGCAAGCTCTATGAGGTTGAAGGAAATAGTTATGTTCAGCTTGTAGAAAAGGCACTGAAGAGGAGATGTAATACCAGTTTTCAGATATCTGAAGGGCTGTCATAAAGAAGAGGGTTCTCTGTTGCTGCAGAGAGCAGAATGTGGAAGTTGTCCTTGTATCAAAGTAGATTTAGACTGGATTTAGGGTGTCCTTTCTCTGTAGTGTGGGGTATGGATCTCTTCCTTGGGTCTCTCAAGTATATTTTAACAACCTTTGCAGCAGCAGTACATTGGCCACCATTGCCTGTCTGCCTTACCTGTGGCACATTAGGGTGTTCGCCTTTTAGTTGTTTCAGGGCTTGCTGTGTAGTTTTACTAATAAGTTAGACAATGGATTTATATAGGATGGTTTGGATAAGGATGATCTTGCTTCTGGTAGGGTGTTGGACTACATGACCCCTGGAGGTCCCTTCCAGCCCTACATTTCTATAAGTCTATGATTCCAAAATCCTTGGCATAAGTGTCTCATATGATACAATGTTTAGAAAAGACCTGAGTTGATTATGAGAAACAGAAGCTGAGGGATAAAATTACAAATGAAATAAGTATCCCTCCTTCCAAAATTTCTCAGAAAAATATCAAGGCACATTAAGGGATCTTTAGCAGAGGAAGGGAAAGTATTTCAACAATAGCTCTTAGCATAATGGGAAGAGGGCATACCAGCATCTGGAGATGCATAATCTCATTGTTTCTCCCAGGCTCTTTATTCCAACATTTGAAATTCTTCCAAGCTGCTCTCCCAAATGAAATTTTCCCCAGGGGAGGGGAGACTTTCTCCTGATCTCTAATGTATTTTTATTGCTGATACGAAAATATACATCCACTAACCAAGTTGATATTGACTTCTGGTAAAGCTCAGTTGTCTTTCTTGGCTCAGAGACATGCTGAATTAATTTGTGCCAAACAAATATAGACAAACTGACAGACTTAGAACATGAGAGAGCTTATTCTATATTATTTGATCCAAATGAAAAGAAAACACATTGCCGCTTAAAAACAAAACAAAGCATAATATATCCCACAGTGGAACTCTCTCAAATATCCCCCATGTGGGAAACAACCAACCAGTTCCTCTGTCCTGCAAGGAATCCACCGCCTGCAACAATGTGGACATTGTCCTTGGAACAGTCCTCCCCTTCACACAGGATGGGAGGTGAGTTATATTTGCCATGTAGCAAAGTAGGTTTAGACTGAATATCAGTAAAAACTTCCTCACTGTTCCAGTTTCTTGACTGAAAGGTTATCTATCTTTCCATGGAAACTGGCCATACTATCCTTCACACCACATCTAGTCCTAATATGCCCAACCACCAGACCTCCAAAAGGAAATTACCATATGTGTCTGTCTTGTTTTGCTTTGGAGCAGTGTTGGCCAGCCCAGGGCTGCCTGCTCCCCCATCTCGAGGCATGCAGTACTGCCAGAGATTTAAAATAGGAAACCATAGTGTTAAAAATGTTCTGACCTGTTGCAGTCTTTCTGATTTCTTTCCAACAGAAGAATTGCTTTATTATTTTCCTGAAGTCAAAAAATGAGTGAAAACTAGAGCTGGCATTTTCCAAGGAGTGCCTTAAGTCTGTTGAGGGGTGCCTCACATCTGAAAGTATTAAGAACCACTCATCTCACTTATGCTTGGGACTCCCCTTGCCCTTGGGACCACAGAGAATTACTGACACTCAGAGAAAGCTATGATTAAACCACCTCTGCCTAGCTTTTGAACATACTTTTGTATCCACTCTAACGTGCAGAATAGCGTGTAGGTTATATTTGGAACCCGTATTTGAGGCCTTAAATCCCTTTTCTCCCTCATAGAAATTTTGCAGATTCAAGCAGTGTTCCTCCCCAAATCATCTTTGTTCTGTAGGAATAAGAATGCATAGTTACAAAAATTAGTTCAATTTGAAAGATTCTTAGGCTTTGAGTGCTAATTTCCATATCCAGTACTCTGAAAATAGGAGCTTTTTAAGTGTAACAACTGTGATCATGGGTGCAGAGTACCTGTTTCGGGAAGAGGGCTGTCACCTGAAATACATAAACCTTTCCACATGTCCATCATCTTAGGGCCCCCAGCCTGGCAAAAACAGAAGTCAGTGCTTACGACTGTGGTCCTTGAAATCAATCTGAGCATTGCAGGATTTAACTTTTGATTAGATGTCTTTCAAATTGCTGCTCTTCTCTTGTAGTTAATAACTTGGGTCTGTGTATTTAGTCATGTCAAAGAATGTAGGGGTATATGTGTTAAATCAATATCTTTTTGGAATACAGAAGTATAGAATTTAGTATTGCAGGGAATTGACAGATTTGATATATGTCCTTATTTCATGCCAATAGATAGTGGAAATCCTGAAGGCAGATTAGATTTTTAGTGAAGAAGCCAACAGATTTGGAACCTACAGAATTCTTATTAACTTGATGTTCAGAAATCATGTGCCGTCCAGTTTTTGTGCTCATTGTACCGTTTCCCTCTGTAGAGAAAAACTCATTCAGACTGGCTTTTGTTTCCTATAGGGCAATCCCATCTTGATAGCTTAATATAGTGATCCTCAACTGGGATGCCAAGGCACCCTAGGGGTGCCTTGAGATCCTTTCAAGGGTGCCATGAAGAGTTTATAGAAGAGTATTGTTCCTAAATTATAAATGATCTTTTTTTGATCGTGTAATTATAAGATGGTCCAATGCTAAATCCTTTGGGAAGGAGAATGACCCAAGGTTCTGACAGGCAAGCCTTTTTTGTGACATGTTTTATTGGTCGAGCTATATAGTTGGACAAGGTTTTGGGCGTCAGGTTACCTTCTAATAAACACTCTAAATAAAGCATTAAGAAAGAGTTGTAATACTACTTCTTCATTCTCATAGCTCTGCCAGATACTGTCTCAATATCCCTGGGTTTGGTAGATGGTAAGGAGAGAAGCAGCTAGTAGTGGTCTTCTACTGCTGTTACTGTTGCTGCAGTGTAATATTTTTTATGAAAATTTTGAAAATAATGCTTAAACTAATCAGCCCTGACAACTATTAGCATTGCTTGTTGCCATCTCCAGTGCTCTGACTGACCTTGCTAAATAGCTTTAGTCTCTACTAAACCCAAAGTATTTGTTTTTAACCAGGTTGCAAAATAGCTTGGCTTTACCCATACAAGTAGAATTAAGCAGTATTGTAACATGATTTAGTCGCAAGTAAATTAACAGATCATTAGACTTGAATATTTCCCCCTGGTGGTCAGTAGATTATTACTTTGGCACAAGACCTGCAGTTTTGTGTTAGTTGGTACATCAACCTAGCGTGATTGCCTCTTGTCTGGAGCCTTAATTCCTACCGTAGTCCAAGTAACAAGGGCAAATCAGAGTGTCCCATCTTTCCCAAAGCACCGTTTCTACTTCTTCTAGCAAAAGACCTGTGCAAGGAGTAGTTTTAGACTGTGGGCTTTAATATCCCTATATTGGCAAATTCTGAATCAGAAAAAGTAAATAGTCCAATGTATAAGACCTTTCAAGTGAAATGACCTCTTGGGCAACATGCTGTTTTTTTGTATAAAGAATGCAAAGTGATTTTAAATTCCGTTACACTTGGTTACTTAACTGTCTCTGAATCACTAAAGAAAATTCACATATTTCTTTAGTAAATACTCATTTAGGGAAAATACTAGATTTTGAAAGAGAAGAAATCGGGCATCTTCAGCTAGCCCCCACACTTAACAGGGGATTTTATTTTTAACTTTAGGATTATGGATTTGTACAGTGTCACATCACCATAAAGGGCTTTTCTTCATAGCAAGAACAGAAGAAAGGAAGTTCAAATATATTAGGGCCAATGTTCTTCATGAAGGCTGCAACATGTTCTCAGAGACTGGAAGAGTTCAAATATAAACCAACTGTGTTCTCTGTGGGGTGGGAATAAGAATACAGTAGCTTGATTATATTTGAGAAGACAGCTGGTTGAAGACCAAAGCCAGGATAATTACCCCCAAAATCTACTACCACAGAGACATTTCAGAAAACCCATTCAAAGCTCATGTGGTGCAGACAGACACAGAAATATAAAGCTCCTAGTGATAACTCATTGTTTTAAATGATCCTGTGGTAGCCATTTAATTCTGGGCGGCAAAAGCCCCTGAGATCCACTCAAATCCGTTACAGCCCAAGAAGTGTTTGAAGAATGAAATGGTCATTATTTTTAATAATAAATGCTAATAATTTTAAATTGGCTTTATTGATATGCAGTAAAAAAATTCCTGGAGGGGGCAGAAGGAAAGTGTACCTTCAAATTCTTATTGCACTGATACACAGCCAGTGCACCGTAGGAGCTCTTCAAATTTCTCACTGTTCCTGCTGCCTTCATGTGTTTGCCTGTGTGGGACAGCTAGAAAGCTAATGAACATCCAGCCTTCCATCCTAGCCTGTTTTGTTAGAAACTCAGGATAAAGTGCGGAGGTGTTGCTGCTTCAGTTGAAACACGAAACACTTGCTTGTTTACCTGCTAATAAACAGCAAAAGGGCCTATCTATATATTGGACATACTTCAGTAATGAGCCTCTAAGGCTCCTTGGCATGTGTTACATTTCTAGTTCTATTAACGTGTTCATCACAGTACAAATAGCAACATGTCACACATTCATTGAATTTATGGCACCATAAAATGGCAAACCACCACAAAGGTATTAGTGAGAAAATGTGAAGCAAAAAATGTATAACAATTTGGGGGTTTCTTTGTATGGTGCATAAATCGAATGTGTGGCCTGCCCCAATTTTTCTTTAGGCCTCTTTAAGGTGCTGGGTCCCAGGTAGCCTCAGGGCACGAGGCAGCTGTGGGGTCTGACACACAGCCGATCCTGGAAGCAGCTGTCGCTCTAGATCCATGCCAGGACTGAAGCTGCCCGGTGCAGAATGCCAACACTCAGCTGAGCATCAGGATCCATTCCCAGGCAGATCTGGAGTCCAGGACACAGCCACCCCCTGCCCAATTGACAGGAGTGGGCTGGGGGCAGTCCCAGGTCTCAAACCCAGCTGCCCCCTTCTGTATCCCTAGAAGATGCCAGGTGTACAGCTGGAGATGGGAGAGCTTCTCCTACCTCAACTGCACCCAACTGACTTACAGAGGTGTGTGTGATGCATGAGGGGAATGGGCATGGGGATGGCTTCCCCATCTCCAGCTGCACTTGCCCATGTAAAAAGCTGCCAGGCACTAGTATCTAGGGCTTTCCCATCCTCCACATCTTGCATGGGTGCCTCTTTAAATTAGCACCACGCAGTGAGGGATGCTTGAGCTCCCCCATCCCCCAGCTGCATGGTGGGGGTCACTGTGAGCCTGACATTGGGAAGCCAGTGTCAGACTGACATCACCCAAGGATCACTGTCTCTGTTTTGATTCAGCTGAATCTGAAGATTCAATGCCGATTCAGAGAATCAGTGATTCGGCCATAGACACAGCTTTAAATGTTTTTTCTGCATACCTCGAGGTACCAGGAGAGACTTGTGAATGCTGAGATTCTGGGGCAGATGGAGTGTCCCACAGGAGCTCGGGGGGGGTGGGGCACATGTTTGGCAGTGAACCCAGAAGTGGACTGGAAGTACTTCAGGGCAACTTCTGGGTCTGCCAGGAAGCATGCTGGGGGGCTCCCCTGTGCTCCCCCCAGCTTGTCAGTCGGCTGCAGGGGGATCCTGGGTGCCCCCCCCAGACCCAGGAAGCACCAGTCACCAAGCTGGGGGGGTGTGCAGGAGGGCCCTCCTGAGTGCTTTCCAGCAGACCTGGAAGTGATTCTGGTTCACTTCCAGGTCTGCTGCCAAGTGCGCTGAGGAGCCCTCCATGCTCCTGGGGGATGCTCCATGCACCCCAGCATATCAGCATTCACGAGCTGGCTGGTACCTCGAGGTATGTAGAAAAAACATTTAAAGCTGTGTCTATATCCAAATTGCCGAATCTTTCTGAATTGATTTGAAGTGTTCTGTTTCGATTTGGGGAGATTAAAGGGTTCTCTGATTCGATTCAGATTCAGAGATTCAACCACCGAATCCAGCCAGATCTCTGCTGAATTGAGTCAGGAACTGAAGCTTTGCACAGCCCTACCAAGGAACTTAAAGAAGGAGGAGGGCATTCAGCTGAGACTCCTGCTACCTAACTGCAAGCATCTCTTCTCTATCCTCCTTCTCAATGCCTGCCAGCCACCTAAATGACATCTTGAGTAAAGTCCCTTACACAGCATATTTAAAAAGGATTAGAAAGGTGGTGTTGAGATTATACATCAAAATAGTAGAAGCGCTATAGATTAAACAGAAAAACTCATTAATGAGAATTAGCTAAAGCTTTAAGCAATGGGGCAGAAAGCTTAGTGACTAAAAGAGATACAAATTTGGTAACATTTACAGCTCCTTTTCAGAGAGCCCATCTAGACTGCTATCTCTAGAGGACAGTGAATCTGCATGAAGAGAAGTAGAAAATTTAAATCTTGACTTTTGCTATTGAAACCCTTTAGCCTTTCCCACCTCACACTTTCTTACCTTCCCCCCCCACACACACACACACTCACACACACACACACACTGAAGCACAAAGGTAATTTTCTTACCTGTCCTATTTTACATTACTAGACTAGGATCAGCTCCCTGGGGCTTGGTGCCTCTCAATTACATTGAAAGAAGTTTCTCAGCTCACCTTTGTTAGAGAACTGCAATATAAATATTAATGACTTGTTCTCATCTACTAGAATTAAAGTGGCTTCCTGTGCAAATTTGTTGAGCCATCTAACAGGGTCAGTAAAAATATTAACCGTTTCCTCCCAGTTTCAAATGTATATTTTAAACTCTCAAGAGATTTGAAAAAGAAATATAGCTTAAAAAAATGCCAGAGAAATGATCCACTTCATTGATTGCATTTACTGCCTCAGGCAATCCCTGAAGCAGCTGCTTTCACCTTCCTGTTCATTGGGAATGAATGTGGTCTGACAACTTCCTGGGTATCCCATCGAAAAGATCCTAAATAAATGCGGCTTGCAGCTTCTGGGATTCCCTTACAAGTTATGGTTCATTTTACCTTCGGACTACAAACATCCTTTTCTACTAAGTTGTCATATGCTATTTTTATATAAAGCTTTTCATAAGAAATAGAAGAAAGCAATGGAACGTGATAGGCAGGAGTGAGAGCTGTGCATGTTTATCTTACTAGTTTAACATCAAGATTCAAAACTAGACCTATCGTTTTATTTACACCTCTTCCCATATAGTATCCTGTCCTTGAACACTCCGTAATGTTCTGACCTGTTTTGAAAGGCTTTTTAGATGCTGAGAACTGAGGGATGCTATCAACAAGTGTTGAAGTCTGTTAAATGAACTGAACTACTATTGAGTTTTTAAACTACTTTTTCCCATTTTGCCTGCCCCAAAGAGGAACAGTACAGTGTTAATGAAGCTCTGCCACCTGTGCTAAAGTGTTGCCTAACTGGCTTCTGTACTGGCTGATTCATATCATGATATAAAGCCCTTTTTAAAACTCTTTTGAGCTGGTAAGAGCAATGCAGAAAGCCTCAGATGGGCTGTGCTGATAATTGAAGCAGGAACACATTTGAGGCCAGGTATTATTTTCTCCAGGCATGTGGTTGAACAGCACATAATTAGGGACACTGAGCTGGTACCAGGATGGTAGATGCAGTATGGAGGGGGAAAAAATATCAAATGGAGACTCCCATGCAGTCCTGGAAACTTCGAATGTAATAGCCCAGCTTCTTTCTACATTCTAATTCATCTTCCTGTAGGCTGTGCTTGCACATGGTGTAAGACCTGAGGCTATCAGTACAACAAAGTTATTCCAGTAGAAGCTAAGATGCAAAATAAAAGCAGTAGCATTATGTCTGTCTTCCTTCTGAGGTAGATACTTTCTTATTTTTTGATTCAAATGCTTTTTCTCAATTTAATTTATGCCACTTTGTAGGCAAGGAATTTTCCCATGCATACAGTCCAGCTATACAATACAGCCACACAATTAAGGTTGATAAGAAGAAGCAATCAATTTTATCTATTGCTGCTGTTATGATAGTTGTAGTTTGAGTTGCATCTAGGTTCTATATCAGTTAAGCAATTGTAACCTTAACGCGGGTGTAACATTGTTCAGTTTTGTTATCCAGTGTCAGGAGATATGTGGGAGAAGAGTTTACTTCTCCCATCCTTGTACATGTGAACCTTTCCATCCCCACTACCTTTCCAAAATCTGATCTTCCTGCTGATGTCTGAATCCAGTTGCTCTGGGGGGCAGATCCAGGCTTTAGGCTGCAGGTTGAGCACCATTGCTCTGAGTGCACTGTGCATTTTATAGAAAAATGATTTTGGATGTGATTTTTTTAAAGGTATTTAAAGCGCATGTTGGTACTGTTTCTTGAATTGCCCTGTTTTTTGTGTCACCAGAGGCCATATGTTTCACCTGATTTTTCTTAATGACAATCCTGAATCCTGAGCACTTAGTTCATTGTACTCTAGCCCGGCGTGTAGAAGTTTATGTGAAATCCAGCTTCTGCCTTGCAAAGAGGGTGTGCCAAAGTAGACCATGGCTCTCACTGAGCTCTCAGTAGAACCATGCCTCTCACTGAACCATTTTTCTCTTCTTGATAAATGAACATTTGGACTCTCCTGGCCAGGCTTTCAGGTCGAGAGCCGACCATTTTCTGAGTATAGTGAAACTGCACCATCAATAATTTACCAGGATTTGAAATCCTTCAACTGTTTAATCAAATTTAACTAGTTTAAATAAAACAATTGCTTGAAAACACAGTTCAAATTAAAACTAAAAGTACAGGAAATCTGCTATTTAAATTGTCCATTAATCAAATTTACTGAAGGAAAAAGTAATGGGATTCATGCATCACAGCATGAGCATGGTGTAAGCAGTTGTCAAAGTTTATGGAAATGTAATATTTAAGGTAGTCACATCTTTAAAGTGGCTGTTTGAAGACAAACAGCAGTTCAGTTGAGAATCAATGCCAGGTCACAGAACTCATATTCTAATGGCCTTTTGACCAGACTAAACTGATCCTCCATCTGACTCATTTGCAGAATTCAGAGCCGAGTTTGCATTTTGAACTGTCTTAAGCTTTGGGAGGCATCCTGTGGTTGGTTTTGTCCATTGCAAGATAACTTCAAAAAAAGTACTCAGCCTCCTTAAATCACATCACTAACCAGAACCTGGCATACTGAGACGAAAGGGATTCTTATGCAATTCACGTCACTTGACCACAGACATTTTTCCTAAGTGCACCAAACATGTTTATGTGATCATCTTCAATCTAAAAGTATACTGTAGCTGAAATGAGAGCTAAATGGGCTATTAATCTGAACTCAAGTGTAGCATCCCAAGGGTATTAAAAGGCAAACACTTATGTATTGGCAAATAAAAGCCATAGTACTCTTGAAAATATAAGAATGTAGTTTTGCCATTGGACATATATTTCCACTAAGGATTTCTGTTGCCATAATGCTACCGTGTCTTACTGATTTACACCCTAATTGAGTTTTTGCTAAGTGCATTTATTTATACAGTTGGTTAACAAAGGATTCAGCCTGCGCTAGTAGGCTATAAATGCAGTCAGAACTTGTTAGATTCACTGGAGCACTGCCTGGGATTGAAATCTGACATACAAAAAATGGGGAGCACTGAATGAAAATCATCATTTAGAAGATATTGGTTCTTCCCTCCATAAAACTTCAGATTGAGCCACAGGTGCATCAAAGGCACCAGAAACATTAACTAAGGCAGAGAAAAGTACTCATTCTAACGTCTCAGGGTGATAACTTTTTTATTCGTTTAAGTGAAATTTAGAAATTAGCCATTTAATTTTTTTTCCTTAAAATATAATTAGTCAAAAATATAGCTAAAGTCCCAGTTACGCAGCTAATATTTTCCTTTAATGTATATTTTAATCTCCATTTTCAAAGCATGATGACAGATCTCAGAGTGTACAGATGTTTTGTGACAAGATGTCCTGAATATATTCCTATGCTAAACAAAGTATGCAGTCTTCCAGTATTTTCTAACATTTCCACAGCCTGATGTGCTTTATTTCTGACTTGTGTCATATGTAACAAGGAGTCGGTGAGGGTGGAAGAGTCAATGTCCATTTTCTGTAGGTCTTCCAAACTCTTTCCTATGTCTCTGAAACTTAATATTTACTGAATGAGGCAATGCTGAGATTTAATTTTTTATCAAGCGATAGAACCGACAGGAAGTCTGTCTGCATCACTATGAGAGGCTGAAAACACCAAGGCTAAGTACAGACAATCAAAAAGCCTGAAACTGAATTGATTCAGTCTTTGCAGGTTAGTCTAACCTGTAGAGATTAAATTGAAACAGAAGTGAACAGACATTTACCTTTGATTCCGGCAATGCAGCCACATGCCTGCAGTGGCTGAAACCAGAAGCTGGGGGCAGGGGCGCTAGAGCATGGCTCTCTGGCATGTAGCCAGCATGGACTGTGTATTTGGTTCCTCTTCCTGCTTCCCCTGAGGTCTCTGGAATTTGCAATCCAAAATCACAGCAGCAGGACTCTGCAGGGTTGCTCATCACTTCCTTTTCCTGCTTCCAGGTGCCTCTGGGATTTGTAGTCCACAGTCACAGCCAGTAGTAAATTTGAGTGGGGAAAGGGTTATTTAATCCCCCTCCCTGGCTGCAGACCCCAGCTGGGGTTTGCCTGGAGGAGGGTGGTCCCCCTGCACTCCCCTTGAAGCCTAAGCTGCATTCCCAGCCGGGCTTGCCCCCTGCTCCCCCCACCTCCCTCGTCAGCCAGCCCTCACTGCTCCAGCTAGGGAGTAGGTGAGTGGGACCAGTCCCGTTCTCTGGGGCAGACAGCACAGCCTGGCCCAGGGCTGGAAAGCATTCTGGGATGCTGGGGGACTGTGATTTAACTTGAACCAGGAAGGGTTCTGTCTGGGATATAAGTTTCATAAACCAGTTTGACCCAAATCAGTTAAGTCTGATACTACATTCAACCAGGTTTATCTTAATCAGTTTCAGCCATTTTGAAAACAGTTTATGTGCACTGAGCTTCTGTTCTGTTACAAGTTTAAACCAGTTTCTGATCACTTAAACCAGTTCATGTGTAACTTCTGTCCCTAGCCCAAGGTCTGGTTTTGGGATTGTGTATCTGAAGCCTCCACTCCTCCAAAAAAAAATAATTCCTGCTCAGGCATGTGCATCAAAGGTCTGGGTGGCCCTCAGGCATACACCACGAACCAGGAGGATCAGCGTTTGCCACCACCATGTTTAGCTGAAGATTTCTTCTATTTTGATCAGTCTGGCCCTTAAAGAGAGAACTTATCATGCTCATTTTGGTTCTACTTGTTAATATCAAACAGGAATTGAAAGAAGGTTCTGCAGGTGTAAATCCAGAAACACTACCTGTCTCAGCTTTGGTTTAACGAGATTGCTTTTTCTAAGTGTAAGGGAAGTTGCAGTGAGGCCCAGTGAATAAAACACTAGAGTTCCAGAGATCTGAGGTGAGCCCTTGGCTCCATCACACTCGCTGGGGGTAATGCAGGTGATTTCACCAAGGTCAGGACTCCATCCCTGGGTTTTCCTCCATACTCTCCTACTGACCAGCCTTATGCATTTGGGCAAATTGCTTCCCCTGTCAGTGCCTCTGCCCTCACCCTTTCCTTACCAGTATTGTTTATAAGATCACAAGCTGTTTTAATCAGTAGATCTCTCTTACCATGTACTTTGTACAGCCTTGCCAGCTTACTGTGATGCAAATGAACGATATAGGAAAAAAGCAACAATCTTCAATTGTGTTAGTTATAGTTGTCAGGTCCACTATTAACTCCATCCATACTGGCTATCTTTAATCCAATCCAAAAAAAGCAAGTTTAGCCTGAAGTAGCTTTAAATCACTTCTGACATTGCCACAGCTAATACACTTTTAATACAAGACCAGGTTGAGCTTATTGTTTACTATAACCACATTGGTCCTGAGTGGTATAATAGAAAAATGTGGGATTTTAAAATGTAATGAATATTTATAATTTATAATATTTATAAACTAATTATATTTATAATTACGTTTCTGGTTTATAATATTTATAAATTCATATTTGCTGCCGTGGGAACGAAAACAGCACTTCTGAAATTGTGAGTACTTAGGGAGAAACTTGCTTGCCATGTTCTCAGCTATAAGAAAAGTGAACTTCCTCTCTGTTTAAGTGAAGAAGCTGGTGCTGTAGTTGATCTGACCTTGTTTATTGTAGGCAGAACAAGCAGCCAGTTGTACACGCTGTCAAGGAAATTGAAAAATGATTTTAGCAACTGCTGGTTGTAAATATTAGTCATAGTAGCGCCTCTTGATGTCTAATCTGAATCTACCCTCTGCCAGCTTGTGACCATTATTCCTGGTCACTCCTGGCAGTGCTCGGGGGAACAGGGACTTCCCCAGTGCCTGCTGATCCCCC
>NW_017728929.1:4245780-4256550 GCF_001723895.1 Crocodylus porosus | reverse complement strand
CTCCCTTCTAGCATGCCCACATCCCCCCACATCTTGGTGTCATCAGCAAATTTGAACAGGGTGCTTTTTACCCCCTTGTCCAAGTCACTGATGAAGATGTTGAACAGTGCGGGCCCGAGAACTGAGCCCTGGGGACCCCACTGCCCACATCCCTCCAGGCCAAGATGGAGGCCTGTAATCTTGTCAAATGAGCTTTAGTTAAAGCGCCCCTGCCACTATTTATGACCACAGGGATGCTGATGCGTATGATGCTGGAGTCTGCTGGAGCACGGTAATTACCATGTTCCAGCAGACTCAATTAATCGAGTCGGCTTTGACACCCTGTAATTACAGCATGTTGGAGTATGTTCGCTGCACATGTATAGGCATCCTCTGTGTTCTGAGTCATTTCAGTTTGAATTGATCTTTATGAAGCTTTCAACCTTAAGATCAGTTCAAAGCTTAAAGCATTGGTTAGTTGTACTTTTCCATCCATCAGCTCAGCAGCAGTTTTAGGACTGCATGAAGCCATTCCATAAACTAAGTTGCTCTGGTCTAACATTTGTTAAGTTCTCAGCCATGACACCTGGACTAAAGCGTGTAGCGCCTGGGATTACTCGGGAGTTTCTTATCCATCTATTACCTATATCTGTGAGTACTTAGCTTGTGATATCAGATGACATTAAGTGCCTTCATATCAGCTAAACATAGTGCTTAACCTCTGGCAGGAGCCATGTCATCTAGCACACAGGACTCCTCCATGCACCCAGAAATTTGGAAGCAGGGGAGTGGTGGCATTTTAACTGCCAGTTTACTGCTGCCAAATTTATGGACTCATGAGGAGCCTCTCAGGCCAAATAACATGACCGTGTGTGCTAGATTCAGCCAGGGTGTGTCCAGATTGGGCATATGGAATCACTCTGGGTACAGCCAGATCCAGACATGTGGGGTTGGGCCAGGACTCTAGATAACACCAACCCCAAGCACTGACCCTGCACAGGACCTGGGCCACGGGGCTGGAAGGTTGAGTACCACTGCCAGAGGCTTTTGAATTCAGTCTTGTGGACACTATAAAATATAAAGGCATAGAAATAGAAAAAGGATGCCTAAAACTATGTTTCAGTGCTTTGTTATCATAGATAATTAGGGTTGGAAAGGAACTCATGAGGTCATCTAGTCCAGCCCCTGCTCAAACCAGAACCATCCCCAACTAGATCATCCCAGCTAGAGCTCTGTCTAGCCAGGACTTAAAAACTTCCAAGGATGGAGCTTCCACCCCCCTTTCTGGTAACCTGTTTCAGTGTTTTGCTACCTGCCTAGTGAGAAAATTCTTCCTAATATCTAACCTAAACTTGAAACTGTTGTTCTGTCATCTGCCACCAATGGACAGTCTAGCTCTATCCTCTTTTGAACCATCCTTCAGATAACTGAATGATGCTAATTAAATCCCCTCTTAGTCTCCTATTCTCTGGGCTATATAAGCCCAGTTCCCTCAGTCTTTCCTCATAAGTCATGTCCCTCATCCCCCCCTCACCATTTTCTTTTCCCTCCACTGGACTCTCTCCAATTTGTCCACATCTTTTTTGTAGTGGGGGGCCCAAAACTGGACACAGTAATCCAGGTATGGCCTCACCAGTGCTGAATAGAGGGGAGTAATCACTTCCCTCGACCTACTGGCAGCATGCATACCAGTACGGCCCAGTATGCCGTTAGCCTTCTTGGCAACAAAGGCACACTGCTGGCTTATATTCAGCTTATTGTCCACTGTAACCCCCAGGTCCTTTTCTGCAGAGCTGCTGCCCAGCCAGTCAGCCCCCAGCCTGCATCAGTTCATGGGATTGTTTTGACCTAAGTGCATGACTTTGTACTTGTCCTTGTTGAACCTCATGATATTTCTTTTAGCCCAATCCTCTAATTTGTCTAGGTCACTCTGAATCCTAGCCCTATCCTCCAGCTTATCTACTACTTCCCCCAGCTTGGTATCATCTGCAGACCTGCTGAGTATGCACTGTATGCCATCTTCCAGGTCACTGATGAAGACATTGAATAGAACTGGCCCCTGGGGCATGCCACTTGATCCATTGAGTACTACCCTCTGAGCCCAATGGTTCAGTCAGTTTTCTGTCCACCTTACAGTCCATTCATCCACCCTATACTTCCTTAGCTTGCCTACAAGAATGTTATGGGAGACGGTATCAAAAGCCTTGCTAAAATCAAGGTATATCAAATCCACTGGTCTCCCCACATCCACAGAGCCAGTCACCTTGTCATAGAAGGCAGTCAGGTTGGTCAGGCATGACTTGCCCCTAGTGCATTCATGCTGACTGTTCCTAATCACGTTCTTTTCCTTCAAGTGCTTAGAAATGGATTCCTTGAGGACCTGCTCCATGATTTCTCCAGGGACTGAGATAAGGCTGACTGATTTGTAGTTCCCTGGATCCTCCTCCTTCTCTTTTTTAAATATCGGTACTATGTTTGCCCTTTTCCACCTCCTCTTTCAATTCCAATGAATTTGTTTCTTACATGTATGACCCTGCATTTTGTACTGTTGAATTTCATCCACTTTTATTTTTCCAGTCCTCAAGGTTATCCAGTTCTTTCTGTGCAATATCCTGACTCTGTTCTTTGCACTGACAATTACTATGAGCTTTGTACCTTCAACAAATTTTATCAGCACACTTCTTGTCTAAGGTTTACTGAAACTATTAAACAAAGATCGGACTCAAGACTAGCCCTTGAGGGACTTAACTAGTACCCTTATGCCATCCTGATAATTTTCCCCTTTTGACTTAACCTTTCATTCTTTCCCCTTGTATCCAGTTCTTTATTCTCCTTACAGTTCTTCAACTAATATCCCAATTCCTCCAGTTTAACTAATGATTTCTTGCATGGCATTATCAAATGGTTTACAGAAGACCAGGTATATATAAGATGAGTTGGTCAAGTGGGAGCTATGCATACAACAGTGAAAATAAGCAGCTAAAGACTAAGCAACCAGGTATCAAGCCCTGTTTTTTTGGGTAGGAACTAAACAGTATTTGACCAAAACCCGTTTTCAATGGTGATGAATACAACCTTTGTTATGAAGGACAAAGCCTTTGGGGGGGAAAAATACTCCAAAGAAATAAGTGTTTTGATATGGGGAGGTAGACACTTTGGTTATACAAATCTTTCTTGAACGTGTGACTCTTAGCCAATGGGCTTAGAAAAGGACAACACTGGGCTCTGAAAATACTCAGGACTCTTTTCAGCCAAGTTCTAAGTAAACTTTTCTTACTTTGTAATGCAGGTGGTGTGGGTATGTAGCAGTGCTTTCAACAACATCTGAGTAGATGCAATTATTTGTATTTCTCTTATTTTGTGAGTATTTCTTCCTATGTTTATAGGTTTTGTCAACGAAGTTTGTTTTTAAGATGTGTGGGACCAGATCTTGGCTAGTGTTCCAAGGACACAAGCCATTCCCCAGTTCAGGGCTGCACTCAGGGCAGTGGCTCTAGGAAGGGGCAATGGGAGGGACTGCAGCCACTCCAAATTTCACCATAGGACCCCCCCTGCCTCCAGCCTTCCCTCCCAGTGCCACCACCGCACACCCCCAGCACAGCCCTGGCCCAATCCCCACCCCACATGCCAGGAAGAGCCCCATACAGCCCCGGCCCCAGCCTGCAGCCACAGCCCACCCACCTGATCCAGGGGCACGCACCCTCTCCCCTCCCAAGGTGCACGCAGCAGCAGGAGCCACACCCCCGCCAAATGAGCCATGGCTCCGTCCAGCACCCCACTCCATGCCAGCTGTGCAGCGCTTGCACCAGCCCCCGCCTCAGCCTAGCCCCACTTCCTGCCACGCTGCAGGAGCTGTTGATCTGCACATCCCTTCCCTGTTATGGTAACAGACTTACCAGCAGGTGCTGCGGCTGCACGTGTGCACAGACATTTATCAGCCAGATTATCAGCCACATCAGGCCAATTTCTGGTACACTCAATTTTCTTTATATTGGTATTGAGCTGATATTGGACTGGTGTATCAGTGCACCTCTAAAGACATGACAAGGTGTGTGTATACTTCTGCCAAACTAATTGGTTCATAATGGTACTTTTACAGGTACAAAACTGCAGCACACATCTGTAAGTTTTGAACAGCCAAATGTGTACATGCAGAAGCTGAACTATGCAAACTTGTGTTTGTGGGTGCTTACATTTGTTTCTCCACACCTGGAATTTCCTTCTTGACCCCAGTTTGCACACACTCTACCTCAAACCCCTATATATGTTCTCACAATGAGAACTATATGGCATTAAAGAAAGAAGCAAAAAATGATGCCACCTGAACAGTCACACGAATAGTTGCATACTGTTATCATCTTTGTCACTGTCCCATCCTCACACAGACAGGCCTGTGTACCACAACTTACACGAGTTCTTGTCTTATCTCCTAATAGTGAAATATGTTCTTGCCACCATGAAGTGCCCCAACAAAGTCAATGAAATGTAGGGTTCTGTCCATGTCCCACTTTAGGGCTGGGACTCAGGTTTATAAGGCATCATTCTTCTTCTTCTTGTGTCATTCTGCGTACCACAACTACATGTAGTTCCAAAACCATGCATAAGTCATGAGCCAGTCTGTAGCCCTGGTTAAATCTTCAGTGTTATACAACTCTTTCCAAACCACACAGACCAGAAAATGTTCCATTGTTTGGCTTTCCCTGCAATCATATGTCTTCATCATTCAAACAGCCCATTTCTTCCTGCTACCTTGTCCTGCTGACTGTTGTTAAGAGACTATTCAAGTGTCTCCAGGCTGTTGGAGCAAACTTATACAAAGGCAAGCCAACTGGTATCACAGTTCTTACTGACAGGACCAAGAAGGGTTGTAGAATTAATTGCCAATACTTGCCTCTTCCTTAACAGGCCTTTCAACAAAATCTGAGGAGTCATGTTTCTTTAACACTAAAAGAAGTCCCAAAGCAGCATAAAGAATCTCTCTCTAATCAGTCTTGGTGAAACATTCAAAATGTTTTAGCAGCTTGACCAACTTGACATTAGTCTGTTGGAGAAACATTTCCACCTGACCTCCCCAATCCCAAGACTAAATATTATAAGAGAGAACTATTAAATGTTTGTAATATATAATCTTTCTAGTTATATCTTCAAGATTCTGCTTCTTGACTTAAGAGAAATATCATTGTCATCATGTACTAGTTTATGATAAGGAGGATAATTAAAACTAGGACTCTTTGTAATGATATTTATTATTATATGAATTCTATAAAAAGGGCAGAATGAAGAATTTACATTTTGCACATAATTACCTTTGACATATGTCCTTTTCAGTGAAATGAAAGAGATTCTTTTGTGTTCAAACACTTACCGTACCTTTTTGAAAACTTGGAGCTTAATATAATTTGTATGTGTTGAATAAATCCATGGAGTTCATCCCATGGCAGTTGGACAAAATTCACTTCTGCCTTTTAATTTTTTTTATTAGTATTGCCTTCTGCTCAAGGTTCCCGCAGGAAAAACTGTTTATTGCTGGGTTAATGAGATCATTTGAAACTGTGCTTGCCACTACATTTTTGCTGAAGAGAATATCTAAGATACACAGTAACTCTCCCATGGGAACCAAGAGGACAGAATTCACCAACTGTTGGAATGACTCTTTCTGTACAGACAAGATTCTTTGTATCATGTTACTATAATACTTGCTCATGTTTCATCTCCAACAAAAATTATCTGTGGTTTCCCTTCCTCCCATGCTATCAAAAAGTATTCCCCTTATTTTTTTTTGAAAAACTGTCGTGAAATTCCTTCTTATGAAGTTATTGAATTCACACGGAGTAGGTAACATACAGTAATTGCTATTAGCTGCTTGAGTATATGTAAATGCATGTAAATTTATTAAATAGAATGGCTAGAAGCATGAAGAGCATAAGCTTTAGACATCATTTAATAAAACTGAACCATAAGCATAATCAGTAGGCTGAAAGAATTGAATGTTAATATCACTGACAAATCAATATGTACTACTATTAAATACATAGACAATTGTGTTAAAGAATGTTAATACAGCCAAGTCAAGCACTCAGTGGGGAGGAAATTTCTTTATTAAAGCTGTCTGCAGCCTTATTTCAGCCTGCTCACACATGTGTATTCTTCAATTGCACAGTCAATTATTACTTTTTTCCAGAGGATATCCAAAGGCATATTTCTAACACAAAGTCCATGTACGTATAAGTATATTAGTAATCAATGGCTTGATATCTAGTTGGCAGCAGGTGTCAAGTGGCGTGCCCCAGGTGCCAGTGTTGTTCAGTGTCTTCATCAACAACCTGGAAGATGGCATAGAGTGCAACCTTGGCAAGTTTGCAGATGACACCAACCTGGGGGGGAGTAGTAGATATGCTGGAGGGTAGGGCTAGGATTCAGAGTGACCTAGACAAATTGGAGGATCGGGCCAAAAGAAACCTCATGAGGTTCAACAAGGACAAGTACAAAGTCCTGCACTTAGGACAGAACAATCCCATGCACCGGTACAGGCTAGGGGCTGACTGGCTGGGCAGCAAAGGACCTGGGGGTTACAGTGAACAGTACGTTGGATTTGAGCCAACAGAGTGCCCTTCTTGCAAAGAAGGCTAATGGCATACTGGGCTGCATTGAGGAGTATTGCCAGCAGGTCAAGGGAAGTGATTATTCTCCTCTATTTAGCACTAGTGAGGCCACATCTGGAGTACTGTGTCCAGTTTTGAGTATCCCACTGCAGAAAGGATGGAGCTAAACTGTTCACTGGTGGCAAATGACAGAACAAGGAGCAATGGCCTTATGTTATGTTATACGTTAGGAAGAATTTTCTCACTAGAAGGGTAGTAAGACACTGGAACAGCTTACCCAGAGAGGTGGTGGAATCTCCATCCTTGGAAATTTTTAAGACCTGGCTAGACAAAGCTTTGGCTGTGATGACCTAGTTGGGGCTGGTCCTGCTTTGAGCATGGGTTTGGACTAGATGATCTCCTGAGGTCCCTTCCAGTCCCAATTTTCTATGATTCTATGTGTCACACTTGAGTTATTAGCTAATCACATAAGGACTGTGAACCACTAATGTAATGCAGATGTGAAAAACTCAAGATCTTAAATGATGTTGTTTGAGGTACTTTCAGTGGCAGTAATACAATTTTACAAGGCCCTGGAAACAGTTTCTCTTGAACACTGTATACAGTTCCAATCACCAATGCTTAAAGAAAGATGAACCCACACTGGAACAGGTACAGACAGGGCAGCCACCAGAGTGATCAGGGAAAAGAAGAGACTGTTGTATGAGAAGGGACTAAAAGAGCTTGGCTTTTTCAGCTTAGTGAATTGAATGATGAGAAGTGATTGGATTGCTAGCTAGTGATACAGAAAGGAGCAATTGAACACCAGGAATGGAAAAGAACTACTTAAGCTAAGGACCATATTGGCACAAGAAAACATAGGTTTAAACTGATAATAAATACATTTTGGCTGAAAATTAGAGCTAGATTGTTATCCCATCAGAGCAGTGAGGTTCTGGCACAGCCTTTAAATAGCAGTAGTGGGGACAAAACATCTAGCTGTGTTTAAGTTGGATACATGTATCTATACTTTACTTAGTCTATAAGGTGCAAATCTACTTGATGTAAGACTGACATGGCTCACTACAACTAATAAACGGGAGATTGAAAATATTTGTAGGACTTGGTACCTGTGTTAGTAGGTGACTGAGCGTGAGGTATCTGTAAGTCCCTTCCAGTTTTTCATATAATTTCAGGCCCTTTGTAGTCAGGTTATGTGGTAGTCCAAGATGGTAAACTGAGAAGTATAGATTTTGCTCACTCTAAATCACTAATTATATCAAAGAAGGAAGAATTTTGTGGGTGAGATCTTTTATAGGATCAGCTGCATGGTTTGGAGGGACTTAGACAAGCTTTCAAAACTCATATTTGTAAGCTTGTCTGTCCCAGTCAGAAAAGGCTCTTTGGGTAGATGTGATACCTTTTATTAAACCAACCAAATAGTTGGAAAAAAATTTCTTTGCAAGCTTTTGGGCACCCTTCTTCAGGCATAGGGAGAGTCTAGTGTTCATGTGCTCTCCGGCATAGAATAGAAGCCAATATGCAAAATGCAGGTCTGTGAAAATGCAAATGTGTGGCAGAGAGGATCTGAGGGAATGAAACACAATAAGTGAGAGACAGGTTGAGGGAAAGGAGGAATGTAGAAGTGGTGATAAAATGTAGCTGGTAAAATGCAGACAGGTTACCTGGCAGGCATGTTATAATGCCTTTGTCCTTAGACCAACACAGTTACAGCCAACCCCCCCCCCCCCGTCCCAACCATGCAGTTGGTCCAAAAAAAGATATCACCCCCAAAAAATCATTGCCTCCTGAATATTTCCTTGACCATCATGGCTGTAGCATCACTCCAACACTACCAAAACAGTATCAAACATATTGCAGACCGTTGGCCAATAGAATCTTAATTCTTCTCCTCCGGCATCTCTGTTAACAGCCCCTCACACCCTGTCTTTGTGCACAAAGAAACTAATGTTGTTTCTTTTTTTCCTTTTTTGAGAGAGAAACACCTGTTTGCAAAGAATAAGAATCATTAGCTCATCTCATGCTGAGTGATGGCCACTGAATTGCCTTCAGGGTGTGGGAGTGCTTGTTTCTTCCAACCCAAGCCAAATCTGATTTGATCCAGGTAGGAGTGAAGAAGTGCCAACTGCTCGAGGTAAACCGTGTTGATGGAAACTAGAGATCTGAAGAGTCCAGGACTCTTGCAGAGTCCTCAGAGAAAGTGCTATAGCTATCATTACACAAGGAGCATGAGTGAAGTGGAGCATGAGAATAGTAACTATTTCAAATGGGAGCAAAACAAAGGTGAAAACTGGCTCCTGAAGATGATATAATCCAGTATGTTTAAATGTATCAATGGGTGGGAATGGAGCCTTTGTACTAAACTGTTTTGATTAGGGCTGTATTTTTCGCTTAGTACTGTTCACAAACCTGCAAGCTGATGTTTATTGATCCTATTAGCTTTTTGTTGCAGGCATAGTTGGCAGTTAAACTAATAGTGGACACCATTAATAATATTTTGAAATAAATGTGACAGATATCAATAGCATTTGGTTCAGCTTTCTCAATCATTTAAATCCATTGCTGAACTGCTTCTTTTTTAATATGTTTGGCTGAAAGAATGGCATAAAAATCAGCTTTCAGAGACGAGATGTTAGGATCTGAGATGATCTATTTAATGGACACTTGGCACTAGCAGACAATGCAGCTCCCACATTCCCTATTTACACAAAACCATTTAGCTCTGGAAAGGAATTCTGAAAGCTATAACAAAAAATCATCACACTGTTTCTTTTGTCATTGCCAGTGTTATGCAGGGCACCTTGCTGCCAGTGCATTTTTTTCCCATTTTTCTTACACCAGCATCCTTGAAACATGATAACAGCATTAATGATAAGCATAATTTCATTTGCCATCCCTCTCAGTGCTATGCTCAAAATCAGAAGCAAAACTTCCAGACTCTGTGCCCTTATGACATTCACCAGCAGTCTGTGTTTTCAGTCAGACTTGAGAAATTATGGCATGAGTTTTCTTGTTTTTATACCCTTTTTTCTTTTGACAACCATACCCAATTCCTTCCACTGCCTCACCTGCTGGTATTATATCTGTAGCTTAAGATGGTTTGTCTACTTGGTCATGCAAAGAATCAGGCTAGTGGCTTCATTTTCACACTGCTCATCTGTCCTTTACCTTGCTGGAAAAAATATTGTTGTACCCTTAGCACGAGGGCAAATTAGAAGGCTTTCATTTTTTTTTTCCTCAACGAAATGCTATAGATTCCAGTCTTCTTTTATCAGGCATATTCAAATTATCTGAATACAGTATGTGGATCAGTGATCAGCAGCTGCATTTTTGAAGCAAACGCCTCAGTACTTATGTAGATTGGTACGCATATCAGTAGTTTTAAATATCTGGCCTAGGATCTTAACAACATCCAACTTGCCCATAAACTAAAGCAGCTTAGATGAGACAAGATCATTTTCTCTCCCTGAACCTGGTTCTCCAATCCCTCTGGGCTGGGGATAGACATTCAGAAAACCTGAGCCTGAATTGATCCAGTTTTTACAGGTTACTCTAACCTGGCTAGGCTAAACCAGTTTGCAACTGTAAAGACATCCCCTTTGGGCTGAAGAAATGCTGGCATATGCCTGTAGTGGCTCAGGCTGAAACTGGGGGGCACTAGAGCAGCCCTCCTTTTCCTTCCACAATGCTGAGCAGAAGGGGTGCATGGCCAGGCCCCGGCAGAATGCTCTGATTAGGGAGGGGGTCTGTCCCCTCCCCCCTCCCCCCCCGCTGTTGATAAAAGAACATTGAGTTACACAGCAGGGACTTACACAGGGAGTTGTTAGTATTTATCACCCCATCAAACAAAACAGACTCTGTCATTAATTCAAGCTCTTCTTAAACAACTTTTTCCAAGGAAGGAATGAACGGATGTTATCAGCTACCTGTTGATTAGCTTCAAAAAGCCCTAAGCCGACACTGTCCTGTCTGCCTTTGTTTTGTCTCCCACAGCACAGACTGTGCCCAACATGTGGTATGCTAGTTAATGCTGAGAGGTGTGTGTGTAAGACAGAGGGGATGGGGGAATCCCTGGTTGAGAAGGGAATGTTGTGGAGGGGGTGGGCAGGAGGAAGCCAGGCAGATGCCTGCAGTCTCTGCCAGAGAAAGCGCCAGGGAGCAGAAGGGAGGGGCCAGCCCTGCTCTGAGC
>NW_017728929.1:4241209-4245560 GCF_001723895.1 Crocodylus porosus | reverse complement strand
ACTAGTGTGTTCTTCTATCTTGCTATCACATAGATTATGTCTTGTTGTTTTATGAGGTTGCACCTTTAAAAGTATAGACCTCTTATGAAAGTCTTCATGACCCCCAAATCTTAACAGTGAAGGGTTTCTCCCTTTCTCTTATTTTTCTAGTATATGTTTAAAATGTGACATGCTTTAAAAAAGAAAGCCAGAACTGTTCTGTACCCAAATGAGATGCAACTTGTTTTTTCCCCACCTCATTAACTGTGCTAGCCCCAGTGTTATTCATATATGCAATTATCAGATGCATCAGAAATACTAAAGAAAGGCCATAGAGCTGAGGGGGGGTTTTAAATCGTGATCTTCACAGAGAGGAACTATCAGTCGTTGCCTCACAGTTTCCCAATTTGAACTCAGAGTTGTGAAAATGCAAACTGTGAATATATGAGCTGTGAACATTGGGAGGTGGTGAGATGGAGGAATGGGTAGGGGTTTACATTCTCTCTCAACTGCAGTGGTTACAGCTTGCAGATAAATGATTAATTCTGGAATAAGTAGATTTTTCAGTCACCGCAGCAGAAGCAGCCGTGACAGCTGTAGTCAGGATTCCATAGTGGTTTCCACTGTAATGACTCCTTTTGCTCATCATGTCACACTCTGTTTTCTGGGACTTCTTAAACTTCAGGCAGAATTTGCCAGACTTGGCTTCTAAGGGCAAATTTCATTAGAGCAAACAAGTTATGTTGTGAATAAGTGTAAAAGTGAGAAGAAAAACCCACTTCCATTGTGTGGTGATTTATTCTGAACAGTTTGGGGAGTTTTTTTTACAGCTGGAGTTTATAAGGTGAAGTGTCATATAGAATCAGCCCTCACCTGCAGAGCTGTGCCTTTCACTGTCCTAAAGGAAATGACTTTTGAGTGAATTATCAGTTTTAGGAAGTCAGTTAATGAGTTTGCGCATTCATTTTGTTGCTAAACTCATAAATGGCATCATATGAGGAAGGATTCACCTGTTAGTTTGGTTTTAGAAAAAAACTTTGTTAAATGTGCAGATCCTACATCAACAGGGGTGTAGGTTGTAGCCATGGTAATCTAAGGACATAGGCAGGCAAGGTTCTTTGGGTGAATCTGATATCTTTTATTAGACCAACTTAAATGGTTGAAAAACAATTTTTAAGCAAGCTTTCAGGTTCAAAAACCCCTTGTCAGGCTAAGGAAGTTTCAGCAGTTGGTGTGTGCTCTTGCTGGATGGAAGGAAAAGTAAAGCAGCCAGAGGCTGGGCTGGGCTGCAGACAAGACAGGCAGTCAGTGAAAATGTAGACTGAGGAGTCAATGGGTGAGAAACAGGCTGGGTGTGGGGGGAGATAAAGGGGATGAATAGTGGAGAAGTACCTGGGAGTGAGCTGTCAGACAGGTTACAATGTGTCATAAATCCAATGTCTATATTTAGTCCATGATTTTTAGTATCCAGGATGTTGATGAAGTGGAGTTCATAGGGAGTGTTGAAGTGTTTTGTAAGTTCCCTTTGAGGATCAGGACTGAGAGATTGGAGAGCGAGTGGTTTTCTTGTGAGAAATGTGCCTCGCAATTAACTGCGTATTCCTGTCTTTGATAGATTTCCAGTGTGCGTTCATTCTGGTGCGCAGTTGTTGTTTCGTCTCTCCTACGTATTCTCCATCAGGGCATTTGGTGCATTGGATGAGATATATTACATTTCTGGAGGTGCGGCTGTAAGATCCAGGAATGCTGATGGCTCTGTTGTGGGGTGTAGTAATTGCTGGGGTGGTGGAGATGTGTTGGCAGGTTTTGCATTTCTTGTCATGGCATGGTCTGGATCCATGGGGTGTGTTCTGGGCTTGAGGAAGTTTGCTTCGGGTGATGAGGTTAGCACGGTTTGGTGCTTGTTTGAAGGCTAGGATGGGTGGCTCTGGGAAGATCTCTTTAAGAATAGGGTCTCTTTCTAGTATGGGTTTCAACTGTTTGAGGATTTTCTGTACAGGTTCGAGGGAGGGATGATATGTCATAACCAGCGGTGTGCAATTTGTGGGGGGTTTTCTTCTGTACTGCGGCATTTCTTCCCGTGGTATCTGGGTGGCTCTTTCAAATGTGTGATCTATCTCTCTGGAGGAATGTCCTTGTTGGGTGAAAGCCTTTTTAAGATTGGTGATTCACCCAAAGAAGCTTGATACTACATCAAAGTTTTTACAGGCAGATTGAAATAGGGCTCCTCAGATAATATAGTAGAGTCTCAAAGGCAGACACAAGGGTTGAGGGAGGGTTTCTATAACATGATCCAGTGACAGTGTTTGTATGCTTTGTAAAATACTGAGGAATCCATGTTCTGGATACCTGTCAGCAATGAACCATGCAACTGAGCTGATTACCAATGTAGCTACTACAAGAAGTTTTGCCATCTCTCCTGATCTCCTTACCACCTACTAAACAGTATAGAATGTGCACTTAAATTGTGCCAGAGTTGCTATTCATCACACGTACACTTGGACCTAATTACTAATTAATTTTCCCTAGGTAATGTAGGTATTTTTCCGTGTGTGTGAATTCTAAAGGCACTTTCTCAGAACATTCTGCAAACGAGTTTATTGAAATTGGAATTCTTTCACCGAGGTGAGAAGTAACAGTTCATCAGCTCTTAATTAGGTTGGACTTTTTTGAGAGCATTTTCCAGTTTTCTGACAGAAAGATGTACATCTTGTTTCTCTTGTGGCAAGCACAAAGAGCAGTCTTACCTTGAATTGACAAATCAGTCTAAATTTGGGCTTTTTTTCACCTCATGATGATGAGCAGCAAGTTCAGTAGATCACTGCAACTTGGGTAGTGAACATCAGTTGTCACAAAAGAACACTTATTATACAAGAAAGAAAGTTTAACTGCTATTTAATTACATTTTTTGTACATACCCAATGCTTGAAACACCAAAATTAATATGAGATTACAGAGAATCTTCTGGATTCCAAATGCTTTACCAGCATCAGCAAAACTTGTTACTGCGAGTGTGTGTTGTATGTAGATGTTAATCTATCCATTTTGCAGATAGCAGAACTATGGGAATAGAAAACCTTTTAACTTGCCTGGGGCCGTTCCAAGTCAGGCCTAGTATCTTAAAAGGAAAACATCACCAGAGAGTCAATACCATGCTCTGGCTATGGCTTGATCATTGGTTTCTCAAGCGCTATATTACTCTGGAATATTTTCACAGTCTAATGTTGGACATTGACCCAAATCCCCCAGGAATCACCACACATAGGTGGTATGCTGGGGCCTGAGAAAGAGATTGGGGACAGTGGTCTTTATTGTTGTGTTATTAAACAAAGCAGCCTTAGGCCATAGACACATTACATTTATTGTGCCATATAAGATATTCTAGTGGCACAGAAAACAACCATCCACACATTAATGCTGTTTCGCCAATTTATAAAAATGGCCAATCAGCCACAAAAATGACAGATCTATGTCAAAGAAGTTACTGTTTCAAACAGGTCTGGAGAAATCCGTGGTATCCCTCAGTGCTTTGCTCTCCCTCGTCCCCTCCAAGAGGGAGCCCAGGCAAGGGCTGCTTGGATGGTAGCCCCATTGGGTGTTGCCACAGCAGCAACAGATGATCTGGCAAGTCTTCAGTGAGTATAACTCACTGACAGGCCCCATGGAGGCAGGGGGAGCCAAGGAACAGCACACTCTTACACCCTGGCTGGAGAGCATGCCTTTGTGGTGACATTGTTGCATGCTAACCCAGAGCTGGTTCATATGTGCGTGTCCCAAACTATTATTTTGTAGTGCTACAAGCATCTAGGGCAGTAGTTGTCAACCTTTTTAGACTCAAGTTATTCTTCATTAGGCTTATAGCACCCCTTTGGAAAATGCCAGCTCTTAGCTTTCGCTTATTTTTTGACTATAGAAAAATAATGGAGCAATTCTGTTGGAAACTATATAGAAAGCCCACAACTGGTCAGAAAGATTTTGACACTATGGCTTAAAAACTCTGACTCTATCCTGTGAATCAGGTGTAGGTATCTGCATTCCTAATGGTGCTAACCTGGTATAGTACCCTGGTTGAGAATCACTGATCTCGGGCCTAAAGCAGTACAAGCAAAACATGATTATTAGCATGGCTGCTCTGTAACATGCCCATTGCATATGGGAAAGCAAGTTTTATTTGCATTTGGTATAACTGTTTAGTGTGGAAACATACATCACATGGACACTTAATATGTGTTAAATGCACTTAATATGTGTGTTTCCAAGTGCTCTAGGACCCAAGGGATGACAAGGTCAAATGGTCATAAACTTCTGCAAGACCGTTTCAGGCTGGACATAAGGAAGAATTTCTTTACTGTCCGAGCCCCCAAGGTCTGGA
>NW_017728929.1:4229236-4241109 GCF_001723895.1 Crocodylus porosus | reverse complement strand
TTGCTGGGATCCTATGACCCCAGCTGACTTCCTGCCCTTTGGGTGGGGGGCTGGACTCAATGATCTTCTGAGGTCCCTTCCAGCCCTAATGTCTATGAAATCTATAAAACACATGATAAATATGTGTTTTAGTACTTGAGCACTTATTCCTATAATAGCAACCTTATGACTTTTTCGTAAAAGGAGTATCTCCAGATTATAGTAAGTAATATGTGTTCAGCTATCATCAGCCTGTTCCACAGAGATAATATGAGCATTTTGTGGTCCTTCAGCAGCTCATAATGCACCACTCCCAGCCCCCACTGTGTGAACAGCAAACACCTAGCTTTGTGAACTGAACTGAACCAGTGAATGTCCTCCTCATCCCCTTGCAGGAGGGACATGAACTGAATTCGTGACAAGGTGCTAGACCTCATTACAATGTAGACTGAGGAGAGAAACATCGCTACCACTGCCAAGGGCAGGAAGGACAGCAGACAAAACAGGAGGTCTGTCAGTGCATCATAACCCAAATGGTGGTTCAGGGGCTACCAGCAGGACTCGCAGCAGATCTACACTAAGTAAATACATGAAACCTCAATGTGTTTGGGGAGGCATGACAACAAGGTGTGTGTGCCACAAGACCCACATATCCCTACCCTGAGGAGCTATGTAGCATCCTCAAGGCAGACCATGCCATTCCTGCCGTACTATATACAGTGTATGCCCATGGGCCTGGTACAGTGTGACTATGATGACAAAAATGACAGTGAAGTCCCTTTCTGCCACCTGCTACTGAGGAAGCATGAGGATACCTTCTCAGTCAATTTGTTCCCTAACTGGACCCTGACCCTGAAACAGACCCAGGATGCACAAAGTGTGTTATTAAGGGCCTCATTGAACAGATGGGTATGAACAACTGAAAACCAATTGCTGATAAGTTTCAATAATTTAGCGGGGAAAGGGTTACTGGTGGGGTGACTTGGGGCTCTGGGAATGCCTCATGGCTTGGGGGTGATTTGCTCTGAGGATGATGCATAGCTTAGCATTCACTTGGGGTTCACTGTGGGTGTGGCACACTGCTTAGGAAAATGCCTAGGGGCACAGGTGGCCATCAGTATAGATTGCCCCCCATCCCTGGGATACACCAAAAGGGAGGGGACATTGTGTTCTGCACAACACAGACTTGAAAATTGGTGGCAGACCCCTGCTTAGACCATGGCAGTTGTGCATGAGCCAATGGCCCAATTAAGGCATGATGGGCTAGTTAAGGTGCTCAGTGACTGGGACAGAGTTAACCCTAGTTAAAGGTTAATTCATGCATGCATAGCAGTCAGCAGAAACCCAATCTTCCTTCAGTATCCCATCCCACTCCCAGACCTCCCTGCCTAGTAATGGCAGCTCATAGCATGTTGACTCCTCAAAGTTAGGTCTGGCCTGTGAGACCTTGGGAAGTTCCAGTGCTGGTGCCACCCCAAAGACATAAAAGGACAGTCCTGCTCAGAGGATGGCTTGTAGCTGAAAATTTCAGAGCCAGTTAAATCTGATGCTGGAGGACTTCAGGGAGTCCTCTGCACACTGAGCCAACATTACTGATAGGTGGCTTTCTGCCTATGACCACCAGCAGAACCAGTCAGAGCTGCTAACAACTTTTTAGCATGCTTCTGTGGCTTAGGACTGCCAGTTCCTAGAACTGAAGCAGGGACCAGTGAAGGACTAAAAGGGGGTCAGCCCTCAAAGAAACGGCCCTCCATGCATCCCTCCCGTCCATTGCAAAGTTTTGCAGGTGTTTCCTGGACAGAGCGGCTGCTGCTGTAGAAATGTATGTCTGTGCTATGACAACAAGGCAGCAGGTCCTGATAGCTGCGTACTGTCCCCAACATTACCAGAGGCAATGGCACCATTGCTACCATGGAAGCTGGCCACCTCCTGCCCATTGTCTCCCACCCTTCCCCAGCCACTAACTTCTGCCAGATGGGTGGAGTAAGGGGAGGCTGGTCATCATGTGCATGCCTCCCCATATTCTAGCTGCCCAGACTAGCTGAAGACTTGCACCCCGGGGCATGGCTGGATGCCATACAGGGTATGGAAGTCTAAACAGTGGGCCCACTGGACACCATGACAGGGGCAGCTCTTCCTTTCCTTAGTGCAACAGGGAATGCCACCTCCCTCCCAGGTGCCTGCACCCCAGGGATAAGGTGGGAGGATGGACCCTGACACTATCTACCCCCACCCAGCTCCCCAGCAATGCAGAGTCAGACATGCCCATGAAGATGCAGTTACTGAGTACCTCTGAACCATCTGGTTCACTGCAGGGGGTTCACTTCCACATCACACCCTCCCAGAGCCCTCCCAGCTAGCAAGGAGACCTGTGGAAAAGGGACATGGGTGGACCTAAAGCCTCCCCAAAATAATAGTGTGGGACACGCACATATGAACCAGCTCTGGGTTAGCATGCAACAATGTCACCACAAAGGCATGCTCTCCAGCCAGGGTGTAAGAGTGTGCTGTTCCTTGGCTCCCCCTGCCTCCATGGGGCCTGTCAGTGAGTTATACTCACTGAAGACTTGCCAGATCATCTGTTGCCACATTTAGTGCAGTTTGACAGTTTATTTGTAGAAATAAATTTGCCCTTTGTGTGCTTCCTGTTCAGGCCTCAGCTTGTGTCACTGACATCCGTAACGCACCCATTGGCTGGTATCTTAGTTTCACCTTCCCAGCCAGCCTCACAGACTCCAAGTGCAGGACCCTGGCTCCCCCATAAGTTTTCCAGCACTCCCATTCCTCAGTTTCTCCCTGCATGTCCTCCACAGCCCAAACCCTCACAACAGGGAGCATTCAGCCCACTAGTTAGCATGAAAGATGTTTACTGAGGTGTTTTAGAAAAGCACATTAAAGGGATGCTGTGGCTTATGAAGGTCTCCTGTATTCCCTCCCATCCAGCAGGATGTGGTCCCAGAAAGTTGTCAGTCAAGGTTTTCCTGATCAGAATAGCCTAGTAGTGGTTCTGAACAGGAAGCTTGGCTGGGAGCACTGCTTTGGCTTGGGCACCATCCAAAGTGCCAGGGACTTCTACCACCTGTGGGTCCTTCTGGGGCCAGCCTAGTTCCCCCTTGCTTGACATATATTGTGGAAGATGCAGGTGGTGGCCAGGAAGCTGGGAATGTTCCTTAGCATGAGTTCAGTGCAGACCCCTGGGACCCAAAAGCACACTTCACCAACTTTAGGTGCCAAAAGACACCCTCCACCACCATACCACAGCCGATGGTTGGGAACTGAGGACCTTCCTCCTGTGGTCTAACTAGCTGTATGGCTTCATGAGCTAGGGGGAGCAGTAGGTAGGCCAAATCACCGGTGATTAATGGGGGAACAATCAGCCCATCCAAATCCATGGTGAGATTGCCAAGGGCAAACTGTCCCTGCTCCATCGTTTCTGAAAAATGTGGGTGTCGTACCCAGCCCAATACTGATGTTAGTGAAACACCGCTGGTGGTCCACAACACTCTGGAATTTAACTGAAAGGAACCCCTTATTGTTTAGGTAATCTCAGGTGTGGTGGGGGTGGCACAGGATACGTATGCTGGTCCCATTGGTGGCACCCATGCAGTTTGGGAAGGCTGTCTGTGCAAACCCAGCAATTACCTGTGGGTTCCCAAGTCAAATGAACTAAGGTCCCAGCTCTTCAAGCGTAGTGTCACACACTTCATGCACAGCTGTTGTCACCACTGTACACCACACCAAACTGTTTTAGTGATGAAACAGAGGCTGTTGGCAGCTCCATTCACCAAGGCACGCACCTCTTGATGAACACAGGAAACTAAAGCCCAGTGCCCTGAAACTTGAGGAGGGGACCAGCTCAGTGCAAAGGTCCATGAATGTGCCATATGCCATCCTAAAGTTTCACTGTCACGGCTGTTCCTCCCAGGTCCCAAGCATGAGCTGCTCCCATAGGACCAAGTTCGCTAGTGGTGCTCAGCAGCAATGAGATGGCATCTGATTCCAGGCCTGAATCACCCCAGTTTGCATGGCATTGTGTTGTGGTTCCTGTAAGTGGGCCAGCATGATGTCCATGGCAGCATCACAGTCCTCAAAGTAGCACCTCACCAGGGCCAGGAGCTCAGGCTGCGACGGCACGGAGTGCCTGTGGATTAGAGCAGTCAGGACAAAGATTTTCTCAGTTGTGCCACTCATCATCTCCTGGAAACTACTGGAGATCCAATCCCAAGTGGAACAGTCAGTCAAAGAGGGATTGGAGATTATGTGCCAGACCAAGAAAGGATTGAAATTTACATCCTCACTTCAGTGAGACGGTTGGCCAGTTGGCACTTTTGTCTGTGCTCTGCTGTTTTCAGCCACCGTCAGGAATATGGCAAAAGGTTGCTACAGCACGTTTTGGCAAGAGGCCTGCTCACTGACCTTCTAGCAGGAGAGCATGAGCTGTGTTTGTGGAGTTCATAGTAAACATTACTGTGTGCCTGTCCAGAACACTGCAGAGTGGTGATACCGCACAGCATTCTACAGATTTAACACGGGCTAAGCGTATAGGAGGCTCTAAAAACGAAGGATCTAACCTTATTAACAGCTTCAGATCACATGCAGAGTACTGAAACACTGATAATTTCACTACAACAGAGAAAATCGCAAGGCCTGACAATACTTAAATTATTCAAGAACAACACTGGAGAATTAAATAAGTTCTTTCCAGTGATGCACAAAGTGTAAGAGAGCAGACTCCATCCAGCCTGCCAACTGTAACCAGGATTTGCCTGTCTTCAGGAAGGATCCCTTCACTTCATCAGTCTAGTTTGTAGTAAGGACAAACAAAAGTGAGAAGTGGCTGCTCAGCGAGCAGGAAGTAGTTGAATCACTGTTCATCTTGATAAGGAATTCAAGATGAAAATGTTTGATAAACTGTGTGCAGGGACAAGTGGTGCTTCAGGCATGTTCACTACTCATTAAAATGAGATCTTCAGCTAAGCACTTGTTAATGGGATCAGGATCTGATTTTCCTTCATATCGAGGACCCTCCATTAGAAGGCACTTTTACTGATAGGTTGGATGTCTTCAAGGACTGTTGGCAGTATGACAATTCCCAACATGCACTGATATCTTTAAAGAAAGAAACAAGCTCTCACCTTATACATGTTCAAGTACAGGAAAGGTAAAAAATAATTATATTAAAAAAGTTTTCATTTAAATTAACATATTTCCAAATAAACATATTTAAAATTCTGATAAACCTACATTATGGCCTAATCTTATAATCTATTAAAATTAATTTAAATTAAATAAAAATCCCAAGTACAAGTATCTTGTCAAAGCCTTAACAATGGAACTGCTGTATCAGTTGTAGTAGTAACTGGCTAAGAACTTGGAACCAGAATTTGCTGATGTGCTAAGGCAAACAAGGTTCTTTGGTCAATGTGATATTTTTTATTACGCCAACTAAATAGTTGGAAAGATTGTTCTTTGCAAGTTTTTGGGCACAAACACCTTTCTTCAAGGTCTGCTGGTATTATGTGTTCTCTGGGATGGAATAGAAGCCAATATGCAAAATGCAGGTCTTTGAAAATGTAAACATATGGTAGTGAGGATTAGAAGGAATGGGAGACAATAGGTGTGAGACAGGTAGGTGGGGGGATAAGGGGAGAAGTACATAAGGAGGGATATACGCTTGATGATAGAATGTAGCTGGTAAAACGCAGACGGATTCCCTGGGAGGTATCAGATGGCAGGAGGGTTATAATGTGCCATAAATCCAATGTCAATGTTTAGTCAAAGATTTTTTGTATCCAGTAGATTTATGAAGTGAAGTTCGTAGGCTTGTCTATGATAGGTGTTTTGTAAATTCCCCTTGGCTAGGGACAGGCATTACACATAAACTGGTTTAAGTGATCAGAAACTGGTCACAGAACCTGTAATAGAACAGATGTTCAGTGCACATAAACCAGTTTGAAAACAGCTGAAACCAGTTTGAGATCAACCTGGTTGAATGTAGTATCAGACTTAACTGATCTGGGTCAAACCAATTTATGTAATCTCTGTCCCAACCCCCTTCCTGGTTTAAGTTAAATCACAGTGCTCCAGCATCCCACATCCTTTGCAACTCTGGGTGGGGCTGTGCTGTCTGCTCCAGCCCAGCAGGGCTGGCAGTTCTCCTCTGCTCCCTCGCTGTAGCTCCAGCAGAGACTGCAGGTACTGTTGCATCTGCCTGGCTTCCTCTTGCTCACCATCCTCCTTCCCTCCCTCCATCATTGTCTGCTCAAGCAGAGATTCCCTCCTCCCCTCTGCCTTACACAGACACCTCTCAGCATTAGCTAGCATACCACATGCTGGACACAGTCTGTGCTGTGGGAAACAAGACAAAGGCAGACAGGACAGTGTTGTCTTAGGGCTTTTTGGAGCTAATCAACAGGTAGCTGGTAATGTCCCTCTGTTCTTTCCATGGAAGAAGTTTTTTAAAAAGAACTTGAAGCTGTTGTTTTGTTTGATGAGCTAATACATGCTAACAATTCCCTGTGTAACTTCCCGCTGTGTAACTAAATGCTCTGTTATTAATGGTGGGAGGGGGTTCTCCCCTCCCTAATCAGAGTGTTCTGCCAGGGCCTGGCCATGCCCTCCCCCCCAGCTCAGCACTTTGGAAGGGAAGGGAGGGCTGCTCCAGCACCCCCCAGCTTGTAGCCTAAGCCACTGCAGGCAAGTGCTGACATTTCTTCAGTTCAGAGGGCACGTCTGTATGGTTACAAAACGGTTTAGCCTAGCCAGGTTAGAGTAACCTGCAAAGATTGCATCAATTCAGACTCAGGCTTTTTGAATATCTGACCCTAGCCTTTAAGGATTAGAACTGAGAGGTTGGAGAGGGAGTAATTGTCTTGTGAAAAGTGTGCACTCACAGGTAATTGGGTATTTTTGCCTTTAGACTAACATGGCTACAGCCAGCACCCCCAAAATATGGAAGATATCAACTTTTGACATGCTAGAACTCTTGTTGAAAGTGACAGACTCATGTGCATATGCAAAGGCAATATTTTTTGTTTTAATTTAGCCAACCAGTTCATTAAACTTCATTCAAAGCTGAGAATTTGATTGGAAGTTGAAGCAAGAAAACAAATTTTCTCTCTTCCAACCCACGAATAAAAATTAGATCTCACAGTATGAGCTCCACTAAATCTAAAATATATACCCACATGGTAACCAGAAACAGTCCCTTTATGACAGATAATGCTCCTTTTAATAAATCTGTTTTAAATATACAATGCATTTGTGAAACATTTTTCTCATGTCCTACATACTTAGTTTGCTTACATTTAACTATTACAAAACAAATTTTAAAATGCTCAACTCTGAATTCAATTCTAGTTCCTAACCAAGTAGGGCTTAACATAAATCCATGATTACAAAAAATCCTAAGATCAGCAAGTAAAAAAGTAATGCATCACAACCTTTCTTTAACAAAAAAAAAAATAAAGAACTAAACTATACCAGTTCACAATAAGGTTCAAACCTATTATATACTTTATTATAATATTCCTTCTTGCTACTTCTAAAAATTGATAACTTTTCTCTACTATCAATCCATATACCTTAGTTCAACGTTGCCTTCAGTTACACCAACACAAATTCAGTAGGTTCAGAATGGTTGTGTAGACAAGGCAGACTCTCATGTACACTCTTTAACTTGCTGTATTTGCCATGACATAGCCACATCTCTATGTCAAACCGCCCTGAAATCCTGAATGTAGGGTTCAAGATGAGTCTGCTGAATGTTTTGTTTGGGTCTAAGCAAAAGCAGGATGCAAGTCCTAGGGGGTAAATTGGGGCACAAGAAGAGCTTCTTGCCCATGATGTTCTTGGCACCAATTCAGCAAAGCACTTAAACATGCCCCATCATAAAATGCATGCATTTTACGATGAGATTTATAATCTCATTATAGCTAATGGAACTTAAGCACATGCTTAAGGGGTTTGCTGCAACACAGTCATGTTGTTTGTGCTGATTACAACTGGTGGAGAATTTTTCCATTCAACTTTCTTTTCTCAGTGACCAAAACTTCACAGAAAAGGATTGGTTTCAACAAATGACCTATTTTGAAAAGAATTGAGAAAAAGGTTCAACATTGTTATAGTTAATCTAATTTTAGTTACCAGAAAAATGCTATTCATATAAAAATGGAAGTTTTAAGTAGTAACACTGATTTGGGAGTAATTCAGTCTCTGGGTGTTCAGATTGGGACAGCTGAGGCCTGGTTTACTGCTAGACCAAGAATCCACAACTCATGGTTAAGCTGATAGGAGCTGAAGGTGCTTAGCATCTCTTCAGGTAGGGTGAATCCCTCTATGGAGTCTCAAGGATTATCCACAGTTGGTAGCCAGGTTTGAAAAATGTGGATGTTAATATTTGAACATGGCTTAGAGCCCCTACTTGTGGCAGATCAAACACTTGTATGGCCATATAACTTCCAGTATTGCTTAGATGTCACAGATAATTATGCAGAAATAGAATTGCTTTTCCATTTTTCTTATGTAGCTGGCTGAGCAGTCCCCCTTACAGTCCTCAGACCCAGCTGAGTGTTTGAGTCCTGGTGGAACACCACCCTATTAAAACAGTCTGCTAAAGAGGCCCTTGTTGCATGGCTTTGGAGGATTACAAACCCCGTGCTGTAAGCATTGACGGGGGGGACACAACAGCTGGCTATGGCCAGGCTGTAACCCCATGCCCTGCACCCCACCATCAACATAGAAATCCCACTGCCGCTGCTTTCTCCCCTACTGCTGCTGGGCCCTGGCTCCAGCTGGACTGCGCCCTTGCATCTTGCCACCCGGGCATAAATTGGGGGGGAGAGGGAAGAGGGGAGGCATGTGCTCCTCACATGTCACCTCTGGCAGTACCCATGATAGTGGGAAAGTGCCTGGATGCAGGACTGGTATGTCTCTTGTCCATCCTGAGTACTAGTTTCCTCATCTCAGCCTTCAGGTGCAGAGGTGAGATTTTTGTACTTTTGTCCTGGGGCAAAATAAAGGCAGAAGTCAATAGCAGAACCACAGTCAGCCATGCTAGTCCATGGGTCCCTGTCTTAGGGGCTGTCCACTGGATAACAGTGCCCAACAATGTTGGGCATTTAAAACCCTGGGAAAGGAAACCAGGTAAGTTTTAAGACTTTCTCCATGATAAATTTACCAAAAATGTCATCTCGCTGCTTGTTATCTCCACGTTCTCTCTTGTGTCCTCTATTTCTTTCATGGATAGTTATTTCCATCTTGTGATAAGCTGCCCATTAGTCAGCTACACTTCAGAGGCCTAATTATTGGAGCCCCTGAGTTCTCTGGGCTTGGTAATATTTCTTCCTGTCAAAACTACTGCAAATAGTACATTAATGAATATAGGATGACCAGTGACCTGCCTGTGTGTGCATGTTACATGAGGGGGTTGGATTACTTCATAATCCCCAATTCTCCATTTGTAGGGCTCTTCCTCAATGACTTGTGCTGCCTTTATATTTGGTTTACACATTCTTTATAGAGATATTTCAGGCTGTAGGTTTCAGTCACTCATCTTCCCACTCAGGTCACGTAACACAGAAAAGATCTATCAAAACAGGTGACCTGACATACAACAGGGGCAGTTGTTAAATAGAGAGTAAAAGCCAAAATAATTGGAGAGGAAGGATGGGAAGTCAGGCCGATCACACAAGTAACACTGGTTAACAAAAATAAACCTTTTTTTTTTTTCCTATGTGGGAGATCAGCTGAGCTAGTAGTTCTGTTTTGTGTCACAAGAGAAGGAGTTGTGATGTAACCGGCTTGTTATGGTAAAATAACAGTGCACTCTTCCCCCCCCCTTGCCATTGCTCAGAGGTCTCCTTGACAGCTCACCCTTGGCAGGCTATCAAGGAGCCAGTGCTCTCCCCTCCCTACCCTCCTGAGGTTTTCCCAGTATTGAAAGATGTGTACAACTATTCAAGTTGGCACAAGAGATGAGAGATCTTCCTGGTGGGAAGTACTGTCTTTTTTGCAAGACTATGGGAGTGTGGGTCAGGAAGGCCATGAACCTTTGCAAGTGGATCCTGGTAGGAGAAGGGTTGAGAACCACTGCTCTAAGCAACCACTGGATCAATATTTTGGCATGATGATAGAAGGTACTGGTGGTGGAGGACTGAATGAAATGCAGAACTGGAAACAGTAGGTAACTGAAGATTCCTTCTTGTTTCACAATGGCCAGTGTGGTAGACTTGGTATCGTAGTGACATTTTCAAAAATGTTACTACAGACATTGACTTTACCTCTGTTGCTTGATCTTGTTACACTCTACTTGATATTCCTGGCCTGTTCTGGTACTCTTTTATGTCTTCCACAATACATGCCAAAAATGGCTGGATCTTAAAACTGTATATTGATAGCTCTTAATTCTGTCATGCTTGGGCAGGTGTGTTGTGCAGACAAGACCAGTTCACAGGGTTTGTTAAAGAAAGCATGTAGCTTGTTTAATTATTAGTATCATAGTCAGTTTGTTCCCTAAATAGATTAAAAAAAATTCTAACATCATCTGTGGCTGAGATTTGAGATCCATTACCGAAGCTTTCTGGATTCCCTTGTGCTCAGTGGCTACTGATATATATCTTCCCAGCCTCACAATTTAGCCTAAACATATAAGTCTGCTTTCTATGCAGTGCTCAAACAAATATATTTATCTTTCTAAAAAGTCTTCTAGAAATAGATGAGAAATTATGCAGGTTACTTGTTGAGAGCCAAATTCTGGTGGCTTTATTCATGTGAGTAGTCTGACTGCAGTGAATTTAGGTGAGCAGGAATTGATTCTGAATGCACATTCAGCAAAGCACTGACAAATGCACTTCCTTGTTTGCTAAATAAAGGATAGTGCACTCACGTACTCAAAGTCAAGTCCTGGTTTGAGTATTTTGCTATTTGAAGCCTCACTGTTCCTGAGTGTATGAAAAATGTGCCAGTATGCCTTGAAAGAAGTTGCTTTCATTTGCTGTTAATGAGTTCAACGGTAACGGTCGTTTAATTTCTGCTTTGCAGCTTTTATTGCATACAAATGTTTTGCAGTAAATCAAGAATTTGTTTTGCAGTTTTTAAATGTTGTCCAAGGTTTCCAGACTGGTTCATACATCGCTCGTGTGCATTCTCTTAAACAGGATGTACATATGAGTTTTGTGTCATGCAAAGCCAGAACAGATGAGAAGTGTTTTAACATATTCAATCTTGACAGTCCTTTGTCACACTGCTTTATGCAAATCAGTCAGGGTTACAAACAACCAGAAATAGGGTTACTGAATTTACGTTTTACAGTAAGCATTCATCAATTGCAGCACTTTTATGGGCTGTGCATGGCACATCCTATCAGTCATCAGGTCTTGCCTTGGCTGGCTTGGTTGCATGTCCTAGTTGATGCTGACCAAGGAGAAATGGGATTCTGAAAAAGCATGACCTCTTGCAGTCTAATGGGAGAACAATTAACAGTGTCTTTTCAGCAAGATACTTTTTATGGAAGTGCATGCATGTGGTTTTATTTCCAGATGAGAGTTAAGTGGAAGAGTAAAGAGGCTACAGATGACCCTTTTCTACCTCAGAAACATACCTTCTAGCCAGTGTGTTTATCCTTCCAGTTGCAGCTCAAGAACTAAAACTGTGAATGGGTGTTGAGGTCAGCCAAAAGACAAGAAAAGGTGTCATAGGACCCTTTTCTTCCAACCAACAGAGCAGCAGTAGCAAGTAGTTGACTTTAAAATGGCCCAGCAGAGATTTGTTTCTCCTGCTGATCCATTACACTCCTTTGTTACCAGATTTGCCCGCTACTTTGGGGTGTGCTCATTTATTAGGGCTAGGGTCTTGGTAATTCTATCAATGTGCTGCTTGTGTTACTGGTGTTTCTG
>NW_017728929.1:4201108-4229225 GCF_001723895.1 Crocodylus porosus | reverse complement strand
TGTTCTCCATCTCTCATGTAAATGAATGGTCATCTGTTCCCATCTCAGATGCAAATGAGACCTAGGTCACTTGTTGCACTTTTGTCACCCTTATCTGGAGGGTTTTAGGTGCGTCTCTCACTGCATCTTAATTAGCTTCTGTTTGGTGGGGGGCGATTCTTTGTGAGTCAGACAGTCTGTGTCTTGTGTCAGGGTTCCCCAAGAACATGGAGCTGACAGGTAACACCTTGTTTTCTCTTTTTACAGGTTATTTCCAGGATTTGTTGAACAAGTCAGAGAAGGCCCTCTATGACACATTCCCTAGTATGTATGGGGAGCTATACACGCAGAACATGAAGCTCTTCAAAGACTTATTCAGTGAGCTGCGACGCTATTACCGAGGCTCCAATATCAACCTTGAAGAAGCCCTCAATGAGTTTTGGACACGCCTGCTGGAGCGGCTCTTCAAGCAGCTGAACCCCCAATACCATATCACTGATGAGTACCTGGACTGCATGGTGAAACACTCTGAGCAGCACAAGCCCTTTGGCGAAGTCCCGAGAGACCTGAAGCTGAAGGCAACGAAAGCCTTCATTGCAGTGCGCTCCTACGTGCAGGGGCTTAGCGTGGGCAGCGATGTCATCAAAAAGGTGTCTCAGGTAGGTCATGAAGCAGATCCCACCACCACCGTTGCTAGGTGTGCAGTCTTACACCCCTCTACTCCTCACACATCTCAAAAACCCTATTTGCTACTGATTGATACTGGGTGGTTGTTATCTGTATTTCCCTTCCTTAATTCTTCCTTATGAATCTGGCAGGCTTGTTGATACTGAACATCTTCCAGCTGCATAAACAATTTCCTAAGGATCACCTACCACTGGAAGGAAATAACAAACAGGGCTGTTATAGACACTGACAGAAGAGGGGAAGGGCAGCACAGCTACCCACAAATTATAATTTACATCAGTTTAACCTCTGTGGCAGGGTGCCATGGAGACTTTAGTCACCCACACTGTATAGTCATTCTGTTGCTTGCATATATTCCTAACATTTCCCTGGCAAGTAAAGTGTCATACCTTTAAATCACATTTTGTTATTTTCCCCCTGGATGGTGATATGATTTAAGGCACGTAAAACTGGCTTGCAAAGTATGCTGGGAACGCATGCCAGAGGTGTATTTCAGTGGTGGGTGAAGAGATTCTTGTGTGTTTATACAGCAGTGTATCTTTATACAAAGTATGCATACTGCGAGAGAGGCAGTTTGTAAAGTGCATTGGGATCCTTGGGGATTAAAGGTGCTATATAAATGTAAATTAATGCTGTTGAAAGTGAGGTCTTAGTCGGAAAAAATTGTATACATCCTTTAGTACAAAAGGAACCTTTCAGAGCAGAAGGAAGACTATTGCCCACAGACAAGGTATTCAGGTTTTTACAGAGGCGGTGTGATGTAGTCATTCCTGGGTCTGCAGCTGAAAACAATGGCTAGCAAGGGGAAAATCTATTCTATAAAATGGCATGCTTCATGAAGAAATGGCAAACAGCACGTATACGAGTCGGAGTGTGATTAAACAGTGAATGTAACAAATGTAATACCAATTAATTTCCTTGCCAAAAAACACTTTGTAAAGGACAGTATTAATTTTGATGTGAGTCCAGCGTTGGATCTCAAAAGGAAACCTTAATATGTTAACAGTAGCAGATGCTTTCAGTTATCAATATGGTTCTATAAAACTGTTCAGCCACATAAAGGGCTTTGTACATCTCATTAACGTCACACTGCCATGTGAGACGGCTGAGGAGAGGCATATAATTTAAGCAAAATCAAATATTTTGCATAAATTCTCTGAATTGTTGGGCTCTCCAGCTTTTTATGTGCATGATTCTACCTTTAGCCCATATCAGGTAGAGTCTAAAAGAATAAATGAATGGATAACAAATTGTCATCTCTTTCCTTTTCCTCATCCTTAGAACTTTCCCTTTGTGCATAGGGTAGTCATACTCATAGCTTTTCATTTACTGGTTTGTTTTCAGCACCAGTAACTTTTGAAATCCAATACCGTTTTGTGCTGTTGATGAATATCTTTTTCACCCACTGTCATCTGCAGCTTTTTAAGTGAGTGTTTTATTTGGTACTATATTTATGTGATTCTCTTAATCACTTTGGCATCCACTCATTAAATAAAGCATATGTAAACTATGTGCAAAATGATCAACTTGCTGGGTCTAGAAGAAGACTAAAACTCCTTTTTTATTATTATCTATTTCCTGATAGATTTAAATCCTTTATTCCCAGATGATCTGCCCTCAGTGAAATTTGGGAGAACCACTTGTGTTTATAAACAGTAGCCACATAAAACTGTAAAAGTTTTCCAGTTTGCTAAAAGTTCAGCAAACCTAATTCAAGTATTAAGCTTTTACAACAAAAATCTGAAACTGGGTAATTTTAATCTGTTTCTTTAGAAATGTTCTCCCTAGTTCTAGTAACTTCACTAAAAGAAGACTAGTGAGAAGTAAGTTTCACTTTATAAAGGTCTTGGCTTTCAACAGGTATAAAATACAAGGCCCAATTTTCTACCAAGTTTGAGATGAAAGCTTCTTTAAGCTGAAATTTTACTGTTTGCCCCCAGCCAGTTGTGAATGTTGTGTTTAGAAAGTCTGAAGAAAGCCCATGGAAGCCAGTTTGATATGGACATCCATAAATAATAATCTGGTTTTGCACTTGTAAGAAATTGTCCTAACTTTTTTGAACTCACATAGTAGAAGCTGCTAGTCTCTCTTAAATTGGGCTTTTGGCATAGTGCTGGTCCTCCTTGATTTGCCCTAAGCATGGAAAAACTATTAGAAAGCCATTGCTATAAGCTACAGATAATTGTGTTGTAAGTGTGTGCAGTACATACTTGTTGGCACAGAGGGACATCTAATTAGGTGGCAGTAGCGCTATAAATGCTAATAGTGAGAGATCTATTTGTGTAGGTTCTTTGAGCTATCAGTCCTTTTTAAGTTTTTGATCCTGCAAGCTGCTTCTGAGTGCACCATGTCTCTTCTAAAACTCATTGTAAGATCTGGCCCTCCAACCCCTACCTCACCTGTTTTGTCTGCCTTTGGCCAGGGTATGTCATTTTGTAACAGTTTCACTGAGGACGAAGGATACAAGCTCTTCCCACAAAATGCAGCGCAAGAGATACTAGGCTTAGAAATGGGGAGGCTTAGAAATGGGGAGAGCCTTTTACAAGGCATAGAAATGGAGAGAGAGAGGCAGCCTGTCACTGACTACAAGACAGACAGGAATCTGATTTTTAATGACTGCTGCCTCTCCACTTGGCCCAAGTTTCTTTTCCTCTCACAGCTGCTGAAGCTTGTATCATCCCAATGTTTCTGCCAGTTTCTATGCCGTGTCTGCCCCAGCAGCCTTCATGCACAGCCACTCAAGCTGTGATCGAAAGGTGCATGTGCAGGTTCTGCTACAAGGCAAGTAGAGTAGAATCTGCCTGCTTGGAGCAGGGATCCACATCTGCCAATGGAGACAGAAGGTCTGGTGGGAGCAGGTTGGCTGTCAAGAAATGGCATAACCATTATTTATGTCACAGTCACTATCAATCAGCCCTGTCACCCTGACAGACTTTCAACATAACACTGGAATATGAAGCTTTCCATTCCCTGCTTCTTGGTTCAAACATGGCCCCTGATAGCAATGGAAAATATACCATCTGTTCAGTGGTTCATGTAAAATGGTCTTTGAGGTCTCAGTTGGCAAGAAGACTTGTATGCATGCAGTTTACACAGCTGACATCTTTGGTAGCCATCTCAGCAGAGTCTGAATGAATATGTGGACAATAGTGTAGAGAAGGTTGTACTTCTACTTCCTACCATATATGATCTGGGGATGGAAAATTTAATGCTGTTGGATTGTCAGTCAGGCACTTTTCACAAGCATTTCCTTATTTATTTTAAGATGGCTGTTAGTAAGATATAAAAGGTCCCACTTATCAACATTAATGTGTTGTAGGTATTTGAACTTGTGGATGACAGATGTTGTGGCAGGAGCTCTCGGTGTACTTATACCGTGTGTATGTGTGTCTGTTGGGTCTCTTACCTCAAATTGCCTGTGTTCATTTGTTATAAAATCCAAGTATGTCTCCTCCTGTGAGCCTCATTGTGTGCTTACAATAGTAGATTTGGTAGCAAGTAGCTAAGTAATCCTTCTGGGGAGCATTGCAGCAAAGGTCTCTAGCTTAAGATCCATTCTCTTTGTTGCATGCCAGGGCAAGGGAGAAGAAATATCTCACTTTTATCTCAGATTCTTTTCTTATATTATGAGATTGGCAACTGCCCAAAAATAGCATTTGCTGTGAATCAGAACGAGCTTCATCTGAACAGGTAAATGTCTAGTGTTGAGAGACTTGGAAGCTGCCAGTTGGTGCTCAGTCTGCTCACTTGGTCCTAGTGCATGTCGTGTTCCACTGTTGTTAATCTCTTAACAGGGATGAAGGGAGCATGGAGAGGGGAAACTTTGGAACTTTTTTTTTAAAAGACAGAAACAAGAAAAAGAGAATAATGTGGGGGAGAAGGAAGCAAAACTGGACAGATTAAACTGAAAGTTCTAACAGGGAAACAGCCACTTGAAACAGTGTAGCAATTAAAAGCAGAGAGCCAATGTGATGAACAGGTATATCCTCATTGCATTTTTTTATTTCTTAATCCTATTAAATGAGTTAGTATCAGGGAACTGTGGTCAAAGGCCAGAGCCGTTCAACTAGGCGTTGTGCAGATGGTACAGAAGGCACTCTTTGTCTCTGTGAAGCCATACTCCATGTATCAGACAGAATTCAGCAAATGGAAGAACGAGGATAAAGACAGTGGCTAGGGACAGACATTACATATAAACTTGTTTAAGTGATCAGAAACTGGTTTAAACCTGTAACAGAACATAAGTACCATGCACATAAAACAGTTTCAAAATGGCTGAAACTGCTTTAAGATAAACCAGGTTGAATGTAGCATCAGACTTAACCAATTTGGGTCCAACCAGTTTATGCAATGTCTGTCCCAGACCCCTTTCTGGTTTAACTTAAACCAGAGTCCCTCAGGATCTCAGATGCTTTGCAGCCCTGGGCGGGGCTCTCTGCTCCAGAGAGCTAGGCTAGCCCCTTCCCTCTGCTCCCTGGCTGGAGCTCCGGCAGAGTCTGCAGGTACAGTAACATCTGCTTGGTTTCCTCCTCCCCCACCCACACTACCTGCTGAAGCAGGTATCCTTCCCTTCCCCTCTCCCACAGCATGGACCATAGCCAGGATGTGGTATGCTACCTAATGCTGAGAGGTGTCTATATAAGGCAGACAGGACAGTGTCTACTTAGGGCTTTTGGAGCTAATCAACAGGTAGCTGGTAATGTCCCTCCATTTCTTTCTTAGAAAAATCTGTTTAAGAAGAGCTTGAACTAATGAGAAAAGCTTTTGGTTTGTTTGATGAAGTGCTAAATGCTATCAACTCCCTGTATAACTCCCTGCTGTGTAACTAAATGCTGTTATCAACTTCCTGCTGGCACCCTCACTGGTCAGGAACAGCTAGGGCAGGTGGGTAGGAGGAGAGGGAAAACCCTTCCCTAATCAGAGCATCCTGCTGGGGTCCAGTCACAGCCCCCTCAGCTCAGCACTCCAGAAGGGAAGGGAAGACTGCTCTAACACCTCCCAGCTTCTAGCCTGAGCCACTGCAGGCAATGTGCCTGCATTTCTCCAGTCCAGAAGGGATGTCTGTGTGATTACAAACCAGTTCAGCCTTGCCAGTTTAGACTAATCTGCAATGATTGAATCAATTTAGGCTCAGGCTTTTTGAATGTCTGTCCCTAGCCATTGTGTTCAGTTTCCACAATGGAGTTTATGTCAGGGATTTTCTCATGCTGTCAATGTGAAGGATAAAAACAGTCTTGTTCCTTTCCTGGCTCTTCATTACTTCTCTGCTCTGAATTCTAAGTTTCCCTGTAGCAGAGGGGATTGCTTTAAATCAAAGTGATTTAAAACAGCAACTAGGGAACTTTGTTTCAAATCATCAATATTATTTTTTTTCAGTCTTACTTTTTATATATATTTCCTAAAGAATGGTTTAGTTTTAGTGCTTAATAACCACTAAAACATGCAGAATGGAGACAAATTGTAGTGTTGCCATTAAAGTAGGTATTCATTTTTGCTTATGAGGATGCAGTAGATCTGTATACATTTATTGAGGCTTGTACATAATTTTTATTCAGATTCTTAACCTTTGCATAGTTTTTATTTATGTTAAATACATGGGGAATTATTCATTTCCTTTTTTACTAGAAAATTATTAAGTATTTATTTATGTTTTTTTATGACGCTGCATTGGGATAGAAATTGGAATTCAATTTACAAAACACCAAAACAACATTATAAAATCTTAAATAAAAGTACATAAAGTTTGCAGAATGTATGAATTTGTCCAAAGATTCCTTGCTTTTCAAAGGAACTTATTTATTAGGCAAAGCTGAAATAACGTATAGGTATGGGATTGAAATTACTATTTGAGTTCATTTTGTGCATCAAAATTTGAGGACTAGTATAACTCATCCTCTCTCACCTTGTTTTCATCTTCTAACTTATGAATAAACCAAACTTTGCTTCTCTCGCTTCTACTTGGCATCTCAGCTTTGTTTGAACTAGTTGTTGAACTGGCCTACCTGAATAAATTGAAATGAAAATATGTATTGAATATTATTTTGTACTTAATGTGAATTATTTTAACAGTATAATAAGTTTAGGGCTTTATATATAATGTCATAATGTCAAATTCCATTTAAATATTTGAACTGAAATGTGTCCACTTGGTCCTAAAGAAACAGCTTTTTGCTCACTGCCAATTTACATGTAGATCTGGACAGCGTAGCAGAGCGTCCTTTTAAGCACAAATTTTATGGCCTCTCAATAGTATTTCTTAAGAGTACAAAGCATATGAAGGGCTGTGGTCAACCTCCCTTTTAAAAGTCTGACACATACTAGTATGGAATGACACCCTATGGAATGTCAAATATATGTTTTATATAAGAGTTCACGCACAAAGACGATATTACTTGAGAAACTGCAAAAGGAAACATAATAGAAACCAAGAATACTCGCATCAGGTAGAAAGGGAAACAAGTGAGACTTAGCTTTTAACAGTCAAATACAGGCAACTTCCACTTAACACTTGCGCTTAGCCCTATTTCGCTATACCGCTCATTTTAAATTGATACAGTGAAATTCACTTAGTGCTCAGCAACTTCTATTATAACACTCACGGGCATCGTACAGCCAGCACTGAAACTTACACTAATCCAGGCAGCCCTGACTCGGGTCATTTTTGGTGGCCTTAGAAAGTGAAAAGTGAAAGTTGATTTCACTTAATGCTCAGTGTTTCAGGAAGCAATTAAGAGTGTTAAGTGGGGGTTGCCTGTACAGAACAGCAACCTTCAGCTCCTGCAGCTGCCTCCCCCAGTGACCAAGGGAAAAGTTCCTAATGTACTCACGCTGGAAAATTCACTGTTAATTAAGGAACTACAGAGAAAGCAGCTCCAAAGAAAGGGGTTCAGTCCTACTTTTTGGGAGCTGGGGAGCTGAGGAAAAGATATCTCAGCTTTGCAAAGTGAGAACCACATTGGTATAAAATTATGTCCTGTCTTGACCCTGTGTTCCCCTGTTCAAAATCTAACAAGTTCTGATCATAAGCCAGTCAGTGGCTGTGTTGAGTGCCCCATACTGCATTGCACAGAGCAAAACTTTACAAAATGTCGTTTATGATTCCAGTTTTATTCAGCTGTCACATCAAAGTAATCAGAACTTGTGTAAGGGCTGAAGTCTAGGATCCCCTGAGCCTCAAGTCCCTCTGGAATGGCATATTTGTAACTACCCATGCAAACTTTGGGTTGAAATAGGCCCTTTGTTCAAGGAATGACTTGCCTTCTGGATGCGAGTCTCATAGTCTTCTTCTGCCTATCCAGTGATCTGTTTCAGGTGCATCTGTCTGAAGCTGGTGTGCCGAGATCATAATATTTCCATGCCCCACTATGGAATTTCAGCAGAGAGGCGAGAGCTTCCCTGAGGTAGATTCCTCCTCTGGTGATGTTTTTCAGTTTTCTGTTACCTCCCAGTGAAGCAGTCCTGCACTGCTGGCATCCCTTGGTATAATACTGTGAAACATGGTTTAAAAAGCTAAACAAAGTCAGCTAACTTATTTCTGCAAACCCACAGTTCCTGTGCACCGTCTTCCAGTTGCCTTGAAATCAACCCCTTTTTTTGAGCTGCACTGGCAAAACTCACTTTACTGGCAGCCAAACTGATCAGACAGCCATGGAGCACCAGTTTCTTTAAATAACTTATTTTAGCAGATCCTCTACCAGCACAGGCCAATGATGAGGTAAAACCCAAACATGAGATGTACTGCTGCTTTGACCAAGGCTTCCTGTTGCATAAAGGGGTATCAAATTCATATATCCCTGGCCTTGTGCACTGGGACCTGCCATATTGAACCCACAGACCTTCCCTCTGTGGGTCCAAGGGAGCATGCAGGGCCAATTTAGTGTGGGCAGTTCATGCAGCATGGGCCTTGGGCCAGCTCTGCACATTGCTGGTCCAGTATAGGCACTGCATGTAGCGCATGGGGCTGGAGCCAGGGTCAGCACATGCTGGGGCACACAGGTTCGTTTGAAATCCACAGGTCGGATTGTAGGGTTTCACAGGCTGGATTCAGCATGTGGGCCATAGCTTTGACACCCCTGACATAAAGCCTTCAGAAGTACTAATGACCACCTATGATCTTTCCCATCAAATCTCCCTTTTCTCTTTAAGAACAGGTGTCTTCACTTTCACTATTCAATTTTACCTAGACATTCAGAAGAGCTCAATAGCTATATAACACAGCAGTAAAGGCCCTGCTACATGTTCAAATTATAGCTGGATAGAAACCAGGCATAGAGTTGTTACACATTTTCAGGCACTAACTTTACAGATGATTGGTTCTTTTATAGCTGGGTAGTCATTTTTGTCATGTGATAATTACTTTGCATGTGTGGCTGGTCTAAATTTATTGTGCGATTAACCAGTGGCATAACACATTTAACTTGTAGCAGGGGCCTAAGGGACATTTAATTAATTAATGGCCACTAGAACCCATGTTGTTCTGTTGCCCGATACTTAAAGGCAGGATTTGGGGTATTTGCATGTACAGAAAGATGTTTCACTCTTCAGGATGGGGCCTACCTTCTGGACTTACTTCCATTGTGGGTCCTTACAGAGGTCCTTCACGGGCCCTAAGTTATTCACATAGACAAGCAGAGGACAAGAGTCAGATCTTCAAGGTGTTGCCTCCTTTAGGGAAAATTGTGAATGCTGAGTTTTACTGCACTTTCTACTATTCCGTCTGTGCTGTGGAAACGCTCCACTTCGTGGAAGTTTGGCAGAGCTGAACCATGGCTGCTTTGCAAGGTGCTGGATGTGTTTTCCTTGCAAAAATGCTAATAAAACAATTTATCCGTGGAGAGTAAATGATGCTAGCAGGCCAGCCATATTGGGAAAGTTGATGGCTGCCTCATCTCTACCTTTCTGAAACAGGCTGTTGAATTCTGTGTGGTTCTTTGCCAGCTGCTTCCCCATATAGCTATGTTATTAGTGTTTGGTTTCTATTCACATGTTGGGAATGAACTCTGCGGTAAGGCTTGGATTTATCTGGGCAAATCCAAACAGAGCTGGATGTGGTGGGCTTAGACTTCCACCCACACTGTTGATCTCATCCTAATATATTTTGTGTTCATTTTCTGTTTTAAAAATCATTTAAATTACAAAACACCTAAGGGTAAGAACCTCCCATTTTAATGGCAAAACACCAGCCTGCCAGCGATGCTCTGTAAATAAGATTTAATAAATAACATGCATGCAGATTTCACAGTTCCACCTAATGATAGGAAGTAAAATGAGACTTCTTTTTCAAAGGACCTTAAATTGTACTGCTTGTATTAAATGTACTAGACTTATAGAAAACAAGAGAGAGGCACAAATGTTGAATGGACTGGTAGTCATTTGGATTACCCTGCTCTCTGTGGGTAGAAGCGGTAGAACAACAAAGCTTAAAAATAAAAGGTTAGAAGATGCTTAGATGAAATGATGGGGATGTGAAGACAATGGCCAATGCAGTTGGTATACAGGGTTTCAAAAATTAGTTTGAACTGAAACTCATTAAGGATCTGCATTTCTTGGTTGCCTTTTGTTTCTTCTATGTTTTGAGACCCACTACTCCCTGTCCTGCCCCCTGTGGCTGCATGTAGTCTATCACTATCATCTATAAACCACTTTGCAAAAAACAAAAAAAACAACCCTCTTTACCTCTGTCTCTCTACTGCTACCACCTATCTTTTGAATGTACAGTGCAAAGTAGGGCAGCACACACTGCTCCTAACAAGGGCTATGTATGGCAAAACTATGCCAGTCTCCTCGTATACATCTTTCTTGTTTACAACTCTACCCTCCAGGGTTCCTTTCCTAACATAGGTGAAATCCTGACAAAGAGTACTTTTTACCAAGAAATTTGTTTTTTTAAAGCAGAGGTGCTTTTTGCTACTTTTCTGGCACCAGCCCTTTATGTGAAATAGTGTGCTGACAGGCTTTTAATGTACAAGTCACTGGACCTTTTGGCTAAGGACAGACATTCAAAAAGCCTGAGCCTGAATTGTTTCAATCTTTGCAGGTTAGTCTAACCTAGCTAGGCTAAACCGGTTTGTAACTGTACAGACGTCCCCTCTGGGCTGAAGAAATCCCAGCACATGCTTGCATTGGCTCAGGCTAGAAGCCCTGGGGATACTAGAGCAGCCCTCCTTTCCCTTCTATAGTCCTGAGCTGAGGGGGGCATAGCCAGGACCAGGCAGGAGGCTCTGATTAGGGAGGGGTTCCCCACCCCAGCAGGGAGTCGATAATTCAGTGTTTATCACCCCTAACTCATTGTTTATCAGCTCATTAAGAAAACAGCCTGTCTCCATTAGTTCAAGCTCTTACTAAACAGCTTTTCCAAGGAAGGAAGGGGGGGACATTACCAGCTGTAGGTTAGCTCCAAAAGCCCTAAGGTGACACAGTGCTGTCTGCCTTTGTCCTGTCTGCCACAGCACAGACTGTTGCCAGCATGTGGTGTGCTAGCTAATGCTGAGAGGTGTCTGTGTAAGGCAGAGGGGAGTGGGGAATCCCTGCTTGAGCAGCAAGTAGTCAGGGTGGAGCGGCAGGAGGAAGCCAGGCAGACCCTGCTGTGTCTGCAGTCTCCGCTGGAGCTGCAGCCAGGGGGTAGAGGGGAGGGGAGGGGCCAGCCCTGCTGGGCTAAAACAGAGAGCAGAGCCCCGCCCAGAACAGCATCTGGGATGCTGGGGGAGTCTTGTTTAACTTAAAACAGGAAGGGGGCTGAGATAGACATTGTGTAAACCGGTTTGACCCAAATCAGTTAAGTCTGATACTACATTCAACCAGGTTTATCTCAAACCCATGTCAGCCATTTTAAACTGGTTTATGTGCACTGAACTTCTGTGCTGTTACAGGTTTAAACCAGTTTCTGATCATTTAAACCAGTTTATGTGGAATGTCTGTCCCTAACCTTTGAAAACAACTGTGCTACACAGGAATCATGGTAAAATCTTATCCTTCTTGTCAGGAAGATCCATTCTGTTGTTTGTTGCGAATTCAGTTATTCCATGATTTCCTCTCATTTTATGTTCAGTGCAAACAGCCATGTGCAACAGTCACCACTGCAAGGCAAGAAGACATCTACTTGGAAACCCTGTGCTGAGTCTAATCCCATGACATCTTTCAATCCTCAGTTTTTTCCTACTGAAAGAGTAAAAAGTAATAGGATGCTGCCCACAAGCCATTCACATAAGCAGTTAACACAGAAGTTGGGACAAACTAACTGACTAATGTTTAACAGTTCTCTGCTCTGGTGCAATTGATTTCCTTGCAACACCATGTTCCTAATACCAGATGGTGCTACATAAATACCAGCTCTTACGAGCCCCTTCACACAGCCCAGAATGGAGTCTGGCAGCAAACTTTACGACTTCTCCTGGCTCCAAAGAAAGCTCTGCCAAATGTAGTGCCCCATAGTGACAAGAGCCAAGTTCCTCCTTTCCAAGTTGAGGGTAGTTGGGAGGAAGGAGGGTAAAGCCAGCTCTGCGGTGTAGGTTCTGCAGCTGGGTCCCCCTTTCTGCTCTTCCCCTCACAACTGTGGACCAAACTCAGGTTAATGTGCATAAGGCATGGTGGAGCTAGCCCTGTCACTGATCATCTTTCTCTGCTCTCTTCTCACTTGTGGAGAGTTGCATGAATGCAGAAGTCAGAGAAACTACAGACTGTCTAAGAAATCTGGCTGCCTATCTTTGGTCAGCCTCCGTGTGCTCTTTGCCAAACCAGCTGAGCTCAGATGATGAGGCAGTCTGGTGGGCTGATAGGCTGTGAGCCAACCTGGCTCCATATATTTATCAGCTGGCCTCGTCATCCATCCAAAGATACCTCCTCCCTTTGCCCATGTTTCCAAAGACTCTATTGCCTGAATACCAACCTCAGGCATTGGTCCCTTGACAGTATGATGATGAAAGTACAAGGTGGGGGGGGGGGAGGGTGTAGGAAAGATACCAGAGATATTTGTGCTTATTTTACTTGTGTTAAATGCCTTTAGAATGTACATAAAAGCCGCTGAAGCCTGAGGAGCACTAGCTGGGCTGCAGATTGTCATTTTCCTTTCATGCCAAACTTCAAAAGGAAAAAGGGGTTAGCTGTGTTTTTTTTCTATTCCAAATCAGCATTTCAAAAGAAAAGGTTTTGTAACTCAGCTGTAGCTCTTCAAGGTCCTAAGGCCAGTGGGCCTAATCCTCCTCCTCGCGTGTGAAGGTGTGGGCCTAGTGTTTGCAATGGCTGAAAGCGTAATGTGACTGACAACGGTTAGCTTGCAAGCTAACTCCATACATCTTTCAGTGCCAGCAGGCTGTCGTAGTGGGTGATGGGGATGTGATAGGGGATGCCACAGCCAATGTTGGAAAGAGAGTTTCATAGGCACGTGTCTTCCTGAAAATTCCTTTTCTCCCCGTGCTTGGTGGTGAGCAAGAGGAACAAGTACAGAGCCTAGTCCACTGAAGCCATTGTCCTGGTTTTTACATGGAGGCTCTGTAATTCTTTCCCATGAACAAATGAGTTGTTTGCTCCAATTTTAGGAGTGTAGGAGTTATGCTTTTCTGTGGTCAAGAACAACATCATCTCAGATTCGAAGGGAAGGCTGTCTGTAACCCTAACTTAAGTCTCTAATGTGCCCTGCCTATTTCCCTGTAAGTGGCTGATTTTGATAAAGGAAGTTTGAACATCCACAATCTCTTTTGAAGTTTTTTCTTGTTTCTTTGAGTTCAGATATGTGGTCTAATCATGGGTTAGTATTGGAAACTCTCATAGCTAATGATAGCAGCTTCCCAAAAGAAATGGACACTGTTTTTGTATTCTGGGGACAGAATCTGTGACACTGATCTTAATGGGGACAGATTTTTTTAAGGGCCCCGTGTAATACATAGACACCAAATCAAGAGATGACTCTTTAAAAAAAAAAAAAAAAAAAAAAAAAAAAATTTCATGACCCCTTTTATCCTCATTTTTTCAAGGTGGTACCGGCATGTTCTGCTGCTATAGCCCATCTTTTAAAGATTTATAATTGCATGACGGTTACACTTCAGATAATACTGAATGTAGTCTAGCTATGCTTTAACCATGGTAGTGCAAGAAGTGGGACCTCAAGAGATCCTCCCTTCCACTCTTATATTTCTATGATTCTTTGCTTCAAAGCATATTAATACATTAAATGACAAGGAGCTCTTTTGTCTTAGTTCTTCCAAATTGAGTCTTTTCTGAATTGTGAGATATTTGGAAAAATTTGGATCCTTCCTTCCCTCTGCAAATTGGTTTCAAAACACATTAATTTCCAGTAATTGACATAGAGGCTGCCCAGGAGGGGGAAACAAGGAATACAAATGCCACTTTGGATGCAGAGAATTATGACGTGCTCTCAGTTTTCTGTCATATTATCTCCATGTGCACCTCTCTTCCACAAACGATCTTCTGGTTGTTTTGCAACTGCTGGTTATAAACTGTCAGACAGAGAGCCTCAGTGCATTAGTCACTGTGTGGATATATCAGGAGCACTGCAAAATATTAAATTATTTTTCCTTGCTAGACATGACATGGTATTTGTTAAAGGATTTGCGTCCCAGCCCAGCGAGGAAAAAGTCAAGTGTGGTCAGACATTTTTTTTTTCACAGTGGACACGGCATAAAAAGGCAAGTACCCACAGCTGGTCACAGAGTTCAACTCTTGGTATAAACCACAATTGCAGGATAATACCTGCTGACAGCCTTCTTGAAATGTCAGTGCTTATGGTGGAACAGTGCACTTCATAAGGGAACCACCTGGTTCCCTGCATTAGCTCATCGTCACTAAAATCAACTACTGTATACCCAGCTGGAAGGTTGTTTTAATTAAAATGATTTATTGCACAATACTACTTTGTCTACAGTTTTGTTCTCTCAGAAAATCAATGTTGTTGTCATTTTTTTCCTTGGGTTTGTCCACAGAGGAGCAACTCCCACTAAAGTCAATAGTAAAATTCCTAATGATGTAACTGAAAACAGGTTGTCATGTGCTTTTTAACTTAATAATAACTTTAAAAGTATTCTCTAATTCATCATAGTTTTATCATGTGCATTTCTGGATCTGATTAATGCCTGAAGAATATCTCATACCAGTATTTGTATTTCTAAACAAAGATTACACATAATTAACCATATAAATTTACTGTTGACAAGGATAAGCTCAGATTCTTTGGGGATAAGCGACACAACATATTGTGTGTCTATTTTTGACATCTTGGCATAATTTCTAGGTCATAGTGCTATGAAAAAAACTCCAGTTGCCACTGATGGTAAAGAAAAACCATGAACAGAGGGAGACTAAAGCCTATGGAGGTGTTTTGCCTGGCTGGAAATTCTTTCCGTGTAGGATGATAAAATTTGGTAGACTTAATTTTGTCAGTTAACTATTCAACAACATAAGCATGTAATAACAATCTTAATCTGTTGAACTGTGTTTTTATGGATGTAATCCTGTAAAATTTGCTCAATCACATGTGCTTATCTCCAAGAAAAAGTATTTTAAAATACCACAATTCCAAGCCTACCATTTTAACTGGTAACCATCCTGCATTTTTAAGAAGAAATGATATAAAGGAACTGGAATCTTACCTGTCAAGAACTAGACTTTACCAGATACTTCTTAACCATCAATAACCAAACTAAAGATCACACTAAGTTTAGCTTTGGTCACTAGGTCCTTAACAAAGCATTATGCAAATTGTCTAACACTAAAAACTTTGTCCTAATAAGTGTGTAAGGCCCGCCCCTTGTACTCTGGGCAGGCTGACCCCTGCAAGCTTCCCCAAATGCAGAAAGCTCAACTGCACAGTTTTGTGGTAACAAGGGACTGTTCTCACTGTCCCTGTGGCTTGCACCTTGGCCATTTGGCTAGGAGCAAGCAAGACCAGGGTCATCTATACCCCAAGGCCTCCAGGGGTAAGATGACTGCTGTAGCTTTGGGGAGTATCTGAAGCCCCAGACCAATGGGTCTAGGAAGGAGGATACTTGCTCTGAGGTAGAGCTACTCAGACTTGAACGACTGAGCTCTGCTCAGTCAAAATTTGGAACTTGATCAGTAGAATTTGGAACTGATTTGGCCCTTAAATGAAATGTAAGAAAAACAAAAAATTGAAAATAGAAACAAGTAGTTAGTCATGCTTGCCTCAAATCAGACAGAAGACAGGTAGGCTGGCACCAACACACTTAAATCTATAAGACAGCCACTCTTCCCTGCCTTCAAATTAAAAATGGATAGTGTAGAGCAAACAAATGAAATGCCATTGGTCATCCTGTTTCACTTGCAATTGGTGACGGTACTTTCCTTGGGTATAAACAGATGTCGCCAAATGACACAGGATGCGTCTGCCACAGCTGAGCCACTTCACTGAGTGAAACGCACATTGTTGATTGTCCTTCATCGGGTGGGGCGCAATCCCACAATGGGGACAATGGGGGACATGTTGCCTTAGTGACGTACTTCAGAGATTGCCCAGGGGCACCACTCGAACTGGGGAAAGCCAGGTAGGCACTTCCAGGGCTTGAGGGGCCCAATCCCGTGTGGGAGTTCCTGGGACACTGAGCATCAGGCCCCTCAAGCCCCAGCAATGCCTGCTCAGGGCGTCTGGAGAATTTGGGCAGCTGTGGGCTGACACACTTTCTGACCATAAAGCTAACAGACATCTGCCATAGTGAAGTGGCATGAATTGATGCCACCTATTTCACAGCCACAAATTTGGAGCTTTTGTGGCACAACAAGGGGCATAGACAGCTGTTTGCTTCATGCCACCATAAAAATTTGTGCAATCATAAAAAAACATACATTGAAGGTGACATCTGTTTCCACCCCTTGACTTAATGGGGGCAGGATGCGCCTCTTTCAGATAGAGGGTGAAAGAACAGCACCGCTGTGCAGAGCTACAATGCATATTTTTGGCACTGCATATATAATATGTACACTTTAAGCAAATTGTTTTACATATGGCCTGATCTTATGTTTGTATGAACACTGTATTTATTGGTAAATGATGATTTTTACATTCACAGTAAATATGATTCTCCTCTATAAAACATGAACAGTTCAAACAGCTTAAAATGCCCCCCCCCTTCCCAGTGTGACCTCTGGATAGTGCATCTTTGGTTTTCCTCAATTAAAATTCAAAGACAGCAAATCTCTGCCAGGATTTTCCTCCACACCTGCTTGCCCAGAACATGTAAGAACGTATTTTAATGGGAGAGGTGTCAGAGCGTGCATTGTTACCCCTGCAGCAACTCCTGCCTCTGTTCAGATGTTGGGGAAAGAGGGGAGGGGGGGCAGTTGCGGAGGTGAGGACAGAACGTGAGAGTGGGAGGAGGAAAAGTTAGAAACCTTTGTATAAAGGTTGTGTTGTTTTTTTTCTTAGAAAAGGCTTAGAATCCTGATGACTTGGTCTTTCATGAAGTGATTGTATAATGAAATTCCCATCTTAATAAAAATGGCATTGACCGGAGTGCAGCCAGGTATTTTCAGCAGGCTTTTACTCCAGCACAGGCTGGGCCAGATTGATAGTGCTCAGAGAAATCAATTATTGTCATGTACTGTCTTCATGCTGTGCCAGACGATTTAAAGATGAACAAATGATGTTAGCTTTGACTTTATATACAAGACTTTGCATGCCTCTGATTTTGAGCCATCTGTGATTAATAGCTGCCTCTGATTAGCAGTGTATTAATTATTGCAAATATTAGCTGGAAGCCCCGCATTCTTAGGTTTTCAGCTGGCACCAGGTGTTTGGTAAGTCAGATGATGAACAGGAAGTCAAGTGACATTTTAAAATCCTTTTTTAGTAGTTGGCAGGTAGGAGCGAGGAAGTAGGAGACTGCTTAATTAGGTGTCTTTCCCCTTGTCTATATGGAGAAAATATTTTTTTACTGGAGGGGAATTAAGACAGAGCAGCTCTCACAATAGAGACATTATTTTAAAAGAATTATCCTTATGAAAATTCACAAGCAGATTTCTCCCTAGTTTAGCAGACTCAAGGAGTACTGTACAATTCTTACTTGTTACCTGAATGTGTGTGAAGTTAGTTCTTGAGAGAGTTGTCATAGTCACAGCTTTGAAGCCTGAAGTCCTCTACTGACAAAACAGATAGAGCACTAAGGTGAGTTAGGAGTGCAGTCCCTAGGTCTGTTCGGTCTTTGGTGTCCTTGCTGAGATTGCCCGTTGGGGTTAGGGTTTCTGATGTGGAGGTTACCTACTTGTAACAGGGCTTAAAGCACCAATCCATTTTACCAAGCAAACTAACATCCATTAGTTATTGACAACTTTCCATCAGTACCAGCTAGAGCTGAACTTGAACCAGCAGTTCTTACTGATGAAAAGCACTATGGGTCTCATTCAAATCTTATCAGTCAGTGGATGTCTTTTCCTTGACTTTAATAGACCTTGGATCAGACCCTCTATGTCTATATCATTAATAGAATCAATGAACATACCTGTACTACTGAATTCTGAAGAACGCCTTTCTCTCCTTATTCTCCGGATGCTTATAGGGGAAAAATTTTAAAAAGGGGAACTCACGTTTTAAAAGTTCTAAAGGACTATAGCAAACACTAATTGAATCAGTAACTTTAAACTGACATTATGCTAATATACTGACTCCTCTGTCTCTCTACTCTCCTAATTTTCCTGTCCCACACAGCGCTTTTCTTCTCATCTCTCTGACACCTCGCTTGCTTTTGCAGCTCACACACTGGTTTGTTCTAAAGGTTTATTCCAAAAGGGTTGCTGCTGAAGGCATTAAATATTTAAGCCAATGCTCCCAAAGGTGAGGCTTGTGAATCTGGATTAAACAGTGTAAACATGTACAGTGATACTCACACATGCTGTAAAGGCGAGGGGAGCTCAGTACTTTTGCATAGCAGGCCTTTGAGCTTTGTAGCAAGGGAAATTAAAGTTTCAGATTCTTCAGCAGAGTAAAGACTGAAGCCAGAAAGAAGCCAGTGGTCCTTTGAATATGTCAAAATAAGGGACTATACATTTAAATACCCCGTAAAAAGCTTATTAGTTTAAGTAGCAAATCGCAATAGCAGCAGCCGTATGAAATAGCCACCGACTTCTAAAAAATCTACCTTTACAGCAAAGAGGCTTCTTGCAAAAATCCTGTAATTCAGCTCTAAATCTAGCTGCTCATCTGTACTGAGCTTCCAGCCTAGATCAAACACCTTAGCTTAGCTAAGCCTTTAGACTGAAGTATTTCCAGGTTGAGAAGGCTTCTGGATGGATTGAACTCTGAGGCTGAAATCTGGCTGTGAAGGAATATCCTCACTCACAGAGCTGCAGGGATGCCCATTTTAGATACCTCTACTCATTCTGCCTGTCAGTTCGGGAGGAAATGAAGATAAACGTGCTGAATAAATTATCAGGGTAAAGAGCGAGAGGCTCCTGAAATCTACCAGCAGAGACTAATTCTTGTTGCTCAGAGACAAATTTGAGCACTTGGAATCTGACAAATTTAATGGCAAGGTCATTTTAAAAGCAACAGTTGTGGCATGAACGAGTGTCCTAATGTGTTTATACTAGGAACAGGCACAGTAGAGAGGAAAACCACAGGACAGGTTTGTTTTACCTACGTGTATACTGCAGTCTGAACACTGCCTCCAAGCTACCTTGTACAGCGTGATATTAAAGTGTCCCTCTGGTGGAAAAAGTCACTTTGCAAGAATGACAAATTGGCCATGCACGAACTTTCTCTTGGTGGCATCCAAGTCATGTTTGTTCAGTTATGCATTAAAGGCAGGGCTTTTCTCCTACTCTCAGGAATTCAGCTTGAAACCTCAGAGAGCCTTCTGTCTGCCTAGTGCATCATTTGGAATGGCCAACCAAAGGCAGATGTTAACCGTAAGCAAGCACTGATGCTATTAGCAGATGTTTGCCTAATGTGGGATGGTTTCAGTCTAGCCTGGCTTAGAATGTGAGTAGAAGTTATGGCCATGCAGCAGCTGTTTTGTGCCCTGTAGGATAGGTGTCACATCACAGGAAATCAGTGCAGGCAGCTGCACTCTTGTTGGTCAGTCACTCCAAAAGAGATATGGAGCTAGTAGGCATAGAGTAGAAATTATCTTCTCTCACACAGAGATGGTTTCACCAAGTCTCCACAGAGAACGTCACAGAACCACTTCCCCTGCATAATCCTACCCTACTCTTAGGAGCCCTAGCAGTCAGTCCCACCCGGTTTCCATTGACCAGCACAAGTGTGTCGGACTGGCTGTGTCCATGCACCACTTGGTTAGCTAAAAGAAGCAGTAGGGCCCTTCTTAATCCCACCTGTGGCAGTTGATTGCAGGCTGATCAATATTTATGTCCCGTTGCCATCCTGATCTTGGACTTGTCTTCTGGTCTTTGATATTGGACTGGTTCCTGGTTCCAGACCTTGGCAGTGGTGCCTAATCTTTTGGCCCACCCCTCAGGCTGGATGAATGGTGTGGGGTTGGTCCACAGGCCAGATCCAGGCCATGGACCTTATCTGCCATGCAGGTCTTGCTCAGTACGTGGTCCCAGCTCTTCATGTTAGATCAGGCCCCACACCAGATCATTCCTGTAGCCCTGTGCATAGGACCATGTAATCTGACCCACAGGGACTAAAAATTTGTTGGGGGAACAGTGGCAGTGTTAATTCCCACTGTTCCTCTGCTGCCAAATTTCTAGACCTGGGGGTAGCTGCATGGGCCAATGCTGACCCACGGGATGGGGGCTGAGCCCCCAGGATAGACTGCCTACTTCTCTGTCTTAGAGTGTGCCAGGGGATACAATGATCTATCAGTTTCCATTGGCTTCATGAGCATTACAGTCACTTTAAAAAAAATCCTTTAATTTAAAGGATCCCTGCTCCTGCTGCTGCAGTGGTCAGGGTCTCTGTGGTAGGGCAGCATGGTGGGAAGGCAGGGGCTTGCGCTGCCTGTGCAGTTAGGATCCCGGGGAGTCCCTGCAGCAGGCCCAGGGTCTGTGACCCATGCAGCATGCAGCCCCCAGTGACTCAGAAGTCAGACAGCCCCACCCTAGGCAAGTACCTGTTTTCAGAACCTCCCTTATCCTAGCTGATTGACTCACTGGCTTCTGAGACATAATATTATTATTATTATTATATTGTGTACTGGTTTTTAGGTAGTCAGTTAGAACAGTTTGTTGTATTGAATGCCTGCTAAATAGCAAAACAAAGTCTTCCTCATGACAATTGCTTACGCTAGTTGCATTCTTCTGCTGGTCTTTCACAGTGCACCTCTGGTTCATAAAGACTCTGTAGAGGAAAGTGAGTAGCAACTCTCTTCCTGATTGCCTTTCCAGTATTTCAGATTGAATAGTCTGTTTCTGACAGGTGTTAGCCTATTTATAGTATGCATTTATATTACATGAGCTCTTGATTTTTGTCCCCTGATTTACCATTCAGTGAAGCTCCTGGAGACCTTGGGATCCAAAGAAAATCTAGCATTTTAAGTAACATTCTCAATGTAATGTGTTGTTCTTTTAGGTTACTTGCGTGGCTGGTGGGGTTTTGGTTTTTGCTGCTGAATTGTTTTGCTTACCTGATTTCAGCAGGGTAAAAGCTCCCCCTACTTGCAGAAAGAGAGCATTACAATTTTAAAACAATTTAATCCCAGGCGTTAAACTTGCATTTAGTGTTTTGTAGTAAGGATTTGATTGTGTGCTCATTTTATACATTTTGTTCTGTTTGTGTGCATTTTCCTCATAATAGAAGAAGATGCTCTTTTGAAAATGAGAGTAAAGCCTGGAAACTTTTGGAATTTTCTTTGAGGCCGAGATCTTACTCTCTGTGGCAGGATGGTGCACACTTTTATCTGGCAGAGGTTAGATTAGGTCTTGCTTTCTGTTTGTTTTGTGCGTGCAGGGAAAGAATTGCTGCATTGTCCTGTTAGTTCTCCACTAGGTTTGGCATCTCCATTCGGTGGCAAGTGAAATGGAAACTCTAGTTTCTGACTTACTTTTAAAATGCGAAGTAGACCTTAATGTCTATGAAGTACCTGAGCAGTAGGAGGACTTCTGATCAGAACCGCTGAATTCATTCTTGCAAAATAAGTGCTGGAGACCACCTCTTCAAGGCTTATTGAAAGTAAAAGGCTATGCTGAAAAGAGTTTAAAGAAGAGGAACCTCAGGGATTTCATCTCTTAACCTCTGACAGTCTGCTCAGCATGCTCTCAGTCTTCTGAAGTTACCTCAGTATTGATTATTCTTATACCACAGCAAGTTTAAAAGGATACTGTTCAAAGTATTTTTCATAATTTATGGGTGGAGGGGGAAATATCTGACTTGCAACTGCATCTTGAGACTTGGATTTCTTTCCACACAGAGCATTTCCCCATCTGTCACTCTCACAAGCTATTTTGCCACTCCAGGGTATCTCAGGAATGCTAAACTGCTTGGCAGTCTTAAAAAAAAAATATAGAGGGACACAGAACCATATGGAAAAATACCTCTGAAGAATGGCAAGGAAATTACAAATACGCATCGCACCTGGAAATGACTAGGATAGTTACAATACTGGAGCAGTCTGCTTGGTCAGTTCCTCAGCTGGGGATGGAGGGGGGGACAACTCCCAGGAGCATCTTATTCTGGTGCTGCTCCGAACTTCACCTTCACGGTTTCCCTCCCGGACCAAATTTCTCCTCAACTTGGATGCTTTGCAGCTCTCCCTGCCAAAGGGTATCCATGGGGCTCATAAAACCCCTGTTGAGGAGCTATTTCTTTAAACCTTTGAATGCCCCATCTTTGTGGGCATTTTCAACACACTTTCAATAGTGTTAAGTCTTCACTATTTGTTCATCTTTGTAAGGCCATCACCTACACCCATTCCTTCCCAGTGATACCAACTAAATACGTCTAGTTCATCCCTGCCCAAGAGGCAGCAGGCTCTTCAGAAGGAGCATGCCTAAGATAAGTTTCTGGCAGGAACACTTGTGAGAATCTGCATTGCTGGATGTTTAAAACAAAAGCCCAACCTCAGAAAAAATATATATGGAAGAGAGAAAATTGGGTTAGTAAAACTGGCTGTCAGCAAGGCGCTGAATTGTGAGCTAAGCAGATGAACTAGTAACACTGTTAGATTCCTATCTGTTCCGTAAGTCCTGCAATTTCAAAAAACATTATTCACTGTGAATTTTGCTAAATAAATCAGAATTCAGTAATAGTGTTGTTTAACATGCTCTTTAATGTGTTTGTTCTACTCCATTCCCAAGTATTTTTTATCTCTGCATAATTTGCTGCTGCTGCTACCACTCTCTCTTGCTTTTATTTTCTGTGATGTGGTGACATGTAATAACACCAGTCATGTTCAGGACCACGTTGTGGTGGGCATGGCACCATCGGACAGTGGGAGGTAGAGTCTGTCTTGAAGATCTTGCTGTCCAAACAGACAAGCCTGACAGAGAAAATAAAAAGAGGCAAGGGGAGATGCAGTGACTTCTCTAAAGTAACAGAGCCAGGAACAAAACCTGCATCTCTTGACTCCCAGCCAGAGTCCTTTCTACCAGATCACAGCATGATTTAGTAGGTTATAACTTATAAGTTTGAGGATGAATTTGTCTTAGAGTAATTTAATCTATCAGACCAGGCTGTTAAATGTCACACTGTACATTGGCCTGTCTTGTTGGAGTTTTTTACTTTTTTACGTGTACTAATTGTACTTCCACCTCTTTCAGGTTTCCCTTGGCCATGAGTGCACTCGGGCCATCATGAAGCTCGTGTACTGCCCACATTGTCGGGGCATGTCTAGCGTGAAGCCATGCAACAACTACTGCCGTAATGTCATGAAGGGCTGCCTGGCCAATCAGGCTGACTTGGACACCGAATGGAGGAACCTGATTGGTAAGAAGGTCCAGTTCCCTACTACTAAAACCACTGAGCATATGGTACCTTCCTTCTTCCCTGCTCCAGGCTCATGGCCACCCTTCTGTTGTGGAGGCAGGGCCTGGAGAGTGAAAAAACAGTTGACAAGTTCTTGTTACACTAAACCTTCTCTGTCCTTGATTGTAGAAGGAATTGAAAGTTGTTTCATTCTGTTTAAATGGAAAAGATAATGGAGTTCCTGTCAGGCTGCCAGCCAAGAGACAGCCTAAAGAGGCAGAAATTAGGGGGTTTGCTAACCAGTGCAGCACCAGTTGGGTTTCTTACTCACACATGGTGGAATGACTCCTGAAGCCTTTTACAGAGGCATTGTCAAGATTAAAGTACCGAAATTTGACCCTTCCGCTTTCCCAACTGTCCTGTCACTTGAGGCTTAGGGCCAAATCATACCACCCTTATTCTGGCTGGATGGTATCACAAGTATCAAGGCTGAACTCTCCCAAGTTGGAGAAGCCTTTGTGATCTTCCAGTGAAAATTGCTGTGGAAGTACAAAGTAACAAAATTGTTTCTACAAGGAGAACCGTGGGGTCAGAATGAGGTATTCTTAACCTGACAATGTTCCTTTTATTTGGGTTTTTTTAAGTGGAGTAGAGTAGGGTGCTTGGGTCAGTCAAACTTGTATTCTAAGGAAGCGTGATTTGCTTTATATTTAAATCTCGATGTCAAGGGAAGTGTAGCAGAAAACCAACTTCAGGAACCTAGCAAAACACCTGTACAACATGAAAACTAAGAGAATAAGTAAGGGAAGAAGCTGCATTTTTATCCATTACTTTGTGGAGCTGACAAGTCTGTTTGTGACAAAGGAAGTATGCATATTGTCTCAGCCACCAGTGGATAGTTCGGAATTGAGAGTATGGTTGGGGGTAGAAAGGTAAGAAAGTTTATTGACTTAACAAAAACACGACTATACACAAATAACAAAACAACAGACAGACAATAATAATTTGCGTCAGCGACTTACCGGCAATCCCCTCTGATTCCTGATGTACAACAAGTTCCTCTTTCCACAAAGCTCAGTTAAGTCAGGCATCCCCAATCAGTGCTGTCCAAAAGGTACTGGGAAGGACCCTGGAATTCAGTCCTTGGGCTCCTCAAGGTCCACGGGCCCACTGATCCAGGCCAGCAGCTAATCTTAAATCAATACTTCTTTCACAGAGCTACATCTTCCTTCTAAATGATTTCTGGATGTGCCAGCCAAGTTATAATTTCTGAGCTATGCTGATAAGTTACAGCCATTCAGATTCTTTTTCTTCAACTGTCCTTAGACTGACCAATAGCAGTACAAGCCTTGCATTCTGTTGATAAGGTTAATTTTAACTATACCACGGGGCCTTACTACTTCAAGGCTTTGTTAAATTTACTAGGACTTACTTTATACAGGGCTTTACTACATCTTTGACTTTAATTAGGCTCTTAGCAACAACATATAGCTTAATAACTGAACAAATGACAGAAAAACACTTGGTCTAATCTTCAAAGAGCCTTCAGCAAGCACCTTATCACACAGACATAATTTTCAGCTGTCACAGCATATGTGGTGGCTCATAGATTTTAATGCCAGGAATGACCATTATGGTCATCAAGTCTCATTTCTTGCATAACTGAATTGCAGAATTTCATCCAATCATTAGGCTTCTCACCAACCCACAGTGTCTCTTAATAATATACTTTGGATATCTTTATATACGTTAGTGTAAGAGTGATGTTGTAGCTATGTTGGTCCAGAAATGAGGTGAGTGGCAAGGATTTCTTGGGGTTCTTGTGGTTGGGATAAATTTAGACAAGCTTTCAGATAATTTATATTTCTAGAGGGCCTGTGATGAAACGTATATTAGGAGAGTTTGGAGAAGTGAGAGTATACCGGAGAAACTGAAAGCTGTGTTTCACATGGCAGTGGAAATAATAGAGACTTGCAGGGGTCAAAGAACCCCCTGCTGTTCTTAATTGACCTTCACAAATAGGCCCAAAGACAGCAGCTGCAGGTAAACTAGCTGATTACATGTAAGTGGTCAGAGTAGTGAATGAGCATGGAGCAAATGCATCTAAAAGATTTTTATTTTCTGCACAACTAGTTTGTCACCAGGGAAATGAAATGTAATGGTGATAGATGGAGAGTAATAGACAATGTGACCATAATAATAAATATCCGCAAATTGGAATTCAGGCTTTTTTAACAGTCCATTAGCTAAACAGTTATTTCAAAATAAATTTTTATTTTATTTTATTTTATTTCAAAAACACTTTAATATTGGTACAGACTGGCCATAATGCTCTAAAATAGTTGTGAATGGAAAGATAATGTGTGCTTGTTGTGTCACCTCCACCATGGGTTACTGTGCTGTTCCCATCACGCACACCACCAGAAAGCCAGAAGGCATCTTTGTGCAGAATGGCCTAGGCTGCTTTACTAATGGTATTCTCCCCCTGTGCTCTGCAATTGATCCTAGGTGTAATCTTCTTGACTTGAAAAAGTCCTGGTTGATTTGGGTTCTTGTTACCTAAGGACCCTATTACTTCCACTTCTGGTTACCTCTCTCCTGGTATTTGGAAGCAGCTGAATCTACAGACTATTAGATATAATAGTTAAGAAAGCAGCAGCAAAAGGACTGAAGTAACATGGACTATGGAAGTCGTAGCAGAAGGGCCTTATTTATTGAACTTCAGGACCTAACATAAGGCCTAGGAGACTGTTCTTAAAATAAATTGTCCCTGTATATGTGCAGCCACAGAGCTCCTCTTCCTGACAGGCTGCTTTCTCCCAGGAAAATAATTTTCATGGTAATTCTGCTTCTCTGAAAAGTAAGATTCTCACTGCCTGCTCTTATGACTAAAAAACATCACACTAAAAACTCCCTTCACACCGAAGACTTTTTTAACCTGAGGTACTCATAAGTCAGTCTGACAGTCATAGCTCTGCCCAACAGCACTCCTTCAGAAGCCCTATTTTAGCTAGTTCCCTTCAAGAAGAGCAGGTCAGAGCTCTCCTGACCACTCACACAGAGGGAAATAAAACTGTTTTTTTCCTTCAAATATACAGAACTAAGCCAGTCATTTTAGTAGGTAACTATATTTTGACAGTGCAACCGAAGGACTTAGTGAGAAGTACCGTAGGTACATCCAGCTTGAAGGATACTTCGTAGTCTAGTAGGGTGGTAGCCCTGGTATGGTTGTGATGTTCAAGGAATATGCAAGGAACATTTTGTGCCCAGAAGTTTGGATAACATCTCTCCCAACTATGTAACTGGTCTAATGAAAGACACTGTGTAGTCTGATAGCTTGGTTTGCTTTGACAGAACAGAGCAATGTCTTCAGTGACTCCTTCCTCCATTAACAGGTTGAGTTCTGTGGTGACTTGAGGCCTGATGATGTCCTGTGACTGGCCTGAGCTCAGGCATATGGGTCAGAGGTTCAGAAAAGGCTTATGGCCTTCCTTTGACTATTTCACTGTTAGACCATGCTGCTGTTTTTGTGGTTTTGAATAGGCTCCTTTTGCAGCTGGGTCACTTGAGCTCAATAGTTCCTCAAATGCCACAATATGACTGTATGAAGCCATCAGTTACGTTACCTACAGAGGCACCACATTTCTGGTTTTCTGTTTGGCAGAAAAGTCTTAGAATGCTTGTAATGTGTCTGTATAGTTCAGCCTTGTCATGGCACTTTTCTGGTATATAACTATAGAGTCTCCGTTTTAGTTGCTCATGGGCTCTTAGCATCTTAATTCTTATGCAAACTAATTGCAATTACTGCTAGCTTTGGCTTTGGTGCCCTGAGGCCAACATGGAGTCCCTCGCAGGCAACTTTGAGACCTTACAAAGCTGTAAGAGCCTTAGTTAATGGTTTTTTGGGCAATGTGCTTTAACCTTTCTGCTTTCAATGAGATTCATCTCTTCTGTTTGTAGTTAAATTATAAAAAATCTGTTTAAAATAGTGTGATGAGTCTTGCCTACATCCTCAAGAAGCAAGGAGTACGCAGTTCAATCTGACAGTCTCTGCATAGGTCATACTGTCATGCTTGGGCACCCAACTTCTCTTTGGGATCCTCTAGCTACCATCTCTCTCTGCTCTCTGAACATATGTGTTTTGCCTACATGCTATGATTTTGCTCCTGCAGTGAATGCCGCTGTCCGGAGTTTCATTTTTCCTGCAGATCTAGGGTGCTTCCCACACACTCTCTGAGCTTCTGGATGTGGAACAAAGTAGGGCAAGTTAGAGAAGTAAAGGCCTTTGTTATCCATCATGGTTCCATCTTGGGGGCCCACTGGTGTAGCATACTTTGTGCTTTTGTGATTAAGATCTTTCCTTTGAATGTTGAAATTACAGGATTATTTTATAATTATATGTTGAAAATAGAAGATATTTCAACACAAATTAACTGGACTTTCATAGTTTCATAGTTTGTAGGGTTGGAAGGGACCTGAGCAGATCATCTAGTCCGACCCCCTGCAATGGCAAGAGTACTGGGGTCAAATGACCCCAGCTAGATGTTCATCTAACCTCCTCTTAAACACCCCCAGGGTAGGAGCCTGCACCACTTCTCTTGGAAGCTGGTTCCAGACCCTAGCTGC
>NW_017728929.1:4197059-4201097 GCF_001723895.1 Crocodylus porosus | reverse complement strand
CCCCCACCCCTCTTTCCTATCCTGTCCCTCCTGTACAGCCTATAGCCCTTGACATTGACCGCCCAATCATGCGTTTCATCCCACCACGTTTCCGTAATCCCCACTATGTCCGGGCTGGTGTCAGCCAGCAGGTGGGTGAGTTCCTCCTGCTTATTGCCCATACTATTCACTTCCTTCTTTTCACAATACAGAGCTGTATTTCTTTTAGGACTCTTCAGCAGTTGTCCTAGTGTAACAATTCAGCTGTCATCCTATTTGGTATGCCTGGATTTTTTTTTAATACAAAACTCTGTCAAAGCCAATAGATTGTGTCTTCTCATTTCAGGAGGATGCTACAGAGTAAGCATACTGCAGACTGAGGCACTTGTTACATGTGTTGATCAGCCAGCTGCTATCCTTGTTGCATATTAGCTTTCATGTCTAATGAACTAAATGGGAGGTTACCACAACTCAATGGAAATGTGTCCCATGAGAATGTTTAGTGATTCTGGTTAAAGGACAGGAGGAAGGAAAGCCCTCTATTTCATGGGGTTGAACCCTGAGTTTGATCATGCATTGGTCTTTCTAACAATAAGAAACCAGTTGTTACCTGTCATTGCTTTCTATCTCATCTTGGCAGAATGATCAGCTGCCACTCTTGAAAGGTCAACATGCAAGTCTGATTGATTGATAGAGGCATTTCTGTATGCATTCTGCATTTCGTACTGGTTCTTCCTGCCCAAGAGACACTGTTTCTGACAGAAGCCAACCATTAGGAGTAAATCAGATCTGTATTCAAATTATACTTGCACACTGGAATGTCAAAGGTCATCATTCAAACAAGTCCCATAGCAAGGTCATTAAACCAAGGGTGGAAATTTGCTAAGACTCTGCATCCATTGTTTGTAGTTAGAAATGAGCCAGGATCCTGGTTTTCTCTGTTTAAAAATCATGAAGTCTCTGATTAAACCCCCCCAAATCCACACTTTTTCATGATTAAAATGAAATGCCACTATATATATAGGTATCACTTGAACACAATGTTTTTTTGATATGCTTACAATTTTAAAGCAATTTGGGAACCAATCAGTGCCTCAATCACTATACTAAAATAAATTCTAAATACTTATATATTATGGCATTTGATTTTTGGTTATTTATCATTGAAAATCAGTGGTCCCCATGCCCCCTTTGCACACCAGGACCCACAGCTCTCCAGCCCCCCTGGTGCCCCTCACTCCCCCCCCCCCCATCCCTCTGGTGCCCCTCACTCCCCACCCACAGCCCTCCAGCCCCTCTGGTGCCCCTCACTCCCCACCCACAGCCCTCCAGCCCCTCTGGTGCCCCTCACTCCCCACCTACTCCCCATGCACAGCCCCCTGGGCCTCCCAGTGCTCCTCACTTCTGACCCACAGCCCCCCCCACGGACTTGCTGGCACCTCTCACTCCCAATCTGCAGCCCCTGGGTCCTGCCATCCAAACTCCCCTGGGCTGTACTGGTACCCCTCACTCCCCAGTACAGCTCCCCAGCCCTGCTGGTGCCCCTCACTAGGGTTACCATATTACCAATTTCAAAAAAGAGGACACCTGTTGGGGGGCAGGGTGTGGAGAGGGGAAAGGGGTATATGATTGGGTGGGGGCAGTGATATGCCCTCTTCCCCCCCCCAGCCTTGTTGGTGCCCCTCACTCCTGACCTGCAGCCACCAGCTCCCCCCCAGCTCTGCCAGTGCTGTGTACTCCCAACCCACAGTCCTCTGCTGTCTCCCAGCCCTGCTGCCCACACAGCTTGTCCGCACACACACACTCACTCTCTCACCTGCCAGCAGATGCTGGGGCTTGCACGCAGATCATGTGATCTCCCAACAGCTAATCAGCTTCCCCCACAGCCCCCACCCCCAAGCAAAATCAGAAGCAAAGCAAAAACCCAGACATTTGCTTGCATTTTAAAAACCCACCCGGATGGAGGACAAGGCGTCAAAAAAGAGGATATCCAGGAAAATCTGGACGTATGGTAACCCTACACCTCACTGCCCATCCACATCCCTCTGGGCCCTGTTGGCACCCCTCACTCCCCACCTACAGCCCTCTACCTCCCCCCAGCCCTGCCAGAGGGGGCCCCCAGCTGCCAAAGCTACAGGGTCAGGGACCCAGGTTTGCAGCACCTGAACCCTGGCAGCCACCCATGGGAGGCAGTAGAGTGGAGCTTGGCTCCCCCTCCTCCATGGGTGGCATGGCCAGAACAGAGCCTGGGGTGGGGGGTGGGTGCAGATGTGGGCTGCCTGCAGCCTCACAGATGGGACCCAGCACAGTAGGGCAGAGCTGGGGGAGAAGTTCAGTGCTGGTGCCAGGAGCCCTGCACCATCAGGATGAGGCATCAGTGGGGGGCACAACTCTACTCTGCCACCCCTGATGTTGCTGGGCAGGCCAGAGGTGCCTTGCCAGGGTGGTGCAGGGCTCCCAATGGCAGCACCAAGCTTCCCTGCCCTGCTCTGTCCTGCCACACCAGGTTCCATCCACCAGGTTGCAGAGGCCCCAGGAGGAGGGCAGAAGTGTGGGGGGCCTGAGCCTACAGTGGGCGGCCCACTCCTGCCCTGCACACAAGTCTGGGGGGCACTTGCCCCCCATGCCTTCCCCAGGAATGCGCGCAGCGGTGGGGTGGCGGGGAAGGCCATGGACAAGCCACCTGCAGCTCCATCCCACTCCCACCCGAGCTCTGCAGCCACGCATTCTGGCCCCAAGCCTCATACACTGCCCGGGCTGGGCAGCAGTCCCAGGCCCAGCCCCAGCCTTGCCTAACTCCCTCCCTCCCTCACTATGGGAACCTCAGTTTCTCTCCCTTTCCCCCTCCCCTCTGCCCCTGCATCTGCTAAACTTGCCTGTGGGGAGCTACTCTCCAGGCTGCTTGGCTGCCATGTGCGGCACACGGCGCCTCCAGCCTGATTGGTCGTCACCCCCCTTCTGCTTCCCCCAACTCCTTGCAAGCTGGAACTCTGCCAGCCTGCAAGGGGAAACTCACTGTTTTCTGCATTTTTCTCCTTTATAGGAGAAAATCTGGGTTTTTCTCCTTAAAAAGAGAAAATCCAGGTTTTACTGCATTTTCCCTCGGCGAATGGAAAATCCAGATCCCTGGAGAGGAGTTGTTAATGATGTTGACATGGCTACAATGTTTATTTTGGCAAATAAGATTAGAGCAAATAAAGGGAGATATTCTAACACTAACTGAAAGATTGAATATTGTCAATCATTCTTGAAATATCCTTTCATTTACTGATATGTATCATATCCTCAGTACATCCTCAAGCTAAAATACATGGGAAAAATGGTTCTGGAAAGTGTGTTACTATTTTTTAACGGTAACAGTTAAACAGCAGACTTGTAGTATTGTGGGATTTTTTTTCAGACTATGAAGAGGCAGTTACACCATTGTGTGACATGTTTAACATTTTAAAATGAAGCAGTCATAAGGCTTTATTACAAAAAAAAAGAGCTTTTTAACTTGGAAACTGCATACTTATTCGATTCTTGTTCAAATTAAACAGCAAACCATTTTTTATTTTAATTTGATGAAAATAAGTAATAAATGCTTCAAGGCTGTGATTTTTATATGCTGCTAAATTCCACACTAAAGGCCTGCACAAGAAGCTGTTTGTTAACCTTGGCTAAGAGTGGAGCACATCTTATTTTGGTTACTCTGACTTCACCCAGATCCACTTTGAGATCCGGCCCCTAGTGCAGTGCGGGATCCCTGGTTGGCTTCTAAGAGCTACTACAATATAAACAGTCAGATTTTTGGAGACTGAAAGAGCCTCAATAAAAGGCCATTTAAATCACTGGGCATCTTTCCATTAACTTAATTGGGTTTTGCAATGAAACTAAAATGATTTCTAAAAAGCGTATTATATGCTGTTCTACCTGTTCTTTTCTGAGTGTGACTTTATTTCATAGATTTCATAGACATCAGGGCTGGAAGGGACCCTGGGAGATCATCGAGTCCAGCCCCCTGCCCAAAGGGCAGGAAGTCAGCTGGGGTCATAGGATCCCAGCAAGATAAGCATCCAA
>NW_017728929.1:4162002-4196219 GCF_001723895.1 Crocodylus porosus | reverse complement strand
AGTCAAGATATATGACATCAATCTCTTCTCCCTTGTCCAGGTGATAGGTCACCTGGTCATAGAAGGAAATGAGATTGGTCAAACGAGACCTACCCACAACAAACCTGTGCTGGCTATCCCTTAGGATGTTAGCCTGGGCCAGTCCCTCAAGGGACAATAACTTTAGTGGTTAATGTTCTAAAATGTAGTACAGAGAAATAAATACTTGCCAATCATGTAGACCATTATAGCTGTCAGTGAAGTGATAGAAACAGGGCGCATGCACACGTGCCCCTACAGCGCTGTTGTTACTATGCTGTCATTTGGTACTTTCTTTGTCATTTAGTACTTCCTTTTGTTACTGCGCCATAGCACCTCACTCACAGACAACTTCATGGTATAGTGTGATGTAGAAGTTTGACCGGCACTTGGTGAGGTGACCTGCATAATTCACTTTTGACTTCATCGTTCATGAATAATGCTGGCAGCCCAGATTCCTGCTGAGTAAGTCTTTACATCGCATCACACCATCTTCTGCAAGAACTCCAATGCCGTGTTGAGTAAGAACCAAGAAAGAATTGCTCAGTCCCAGTGGAGGAAATTATGGCTTTTTTGTGTAAGAGCCTCAGAATGTCCCCCTCTCTGTACTGGAAAGAACAATACCAACTTGTAGCAGGCAGGTCATCAGGGAATCCAAATATGTTATGTTTTAAAATGGGAGCGACCATTGTGGTTTGGGAATATAATAGGTGAGCGCTGAGAATGTCTACTGGACTGAGTACCCCAGGGGATGTAGTTGACAGAACATCTCCTTTCTGCCCCCATTTGGCATACATATGAGCTAAGTGCTGAGCTGCTCAGTCTTGTTAAAACTGTTATGTTTTTGGTCCCTAGAGAACATACATGCAAAAAGTTGTGTCACCCCTTGAGGTTTCAGTACCTCTGGGTTTAGACAGCAGCTGAGAGCAGATTTTCAAGGTTGTAATTTTAGGCGTTCCCACCTGGATTCTGTCTACATCCCACTTCTAAGTGCCTGGAACCATGTTTGGATGTGGCCCTGAGATCCTGGTTGTGTTACATCTCCCTAGGCATTAATTACATCAGGCTGGATGAATACAGTTTCCTTATCCTCTTTTGCCATGAATGCTTAGAAAATTTCCTTCCATCTTAAGTCTCCATTCCAAAACTAATTGTATTGCTGAAAAACTTGGCTTATTACATTTTGTCAGCAAAATGCACCACTCCTAAGGCACATGCTTAGTAAATAACTTCTTAAGGAGGGTTCCTGAGTCATATCAACACTGGACCTTGCAAAGCTCAGCAGTCAGTGAGAGATGAGAACAGTTGGTACCTCTCAGCCACCCTGCATTTCCTTTTGCCAGGTTAGGTGCATTCATTTTGCTCTACTTCTCTGGATTCGGCACTGACAGTTCCCTTATGAGCCATGTATTGCTTTGCCAGATCTGTCCTGTCCTAAGTGGTATGTAGGAAATTTTCACTAGGAGCAATTTTTTATTCTCCTTCCTTGGTATATCAGACACCTGTTCCATTACCCCTCTGTTGGCATTTTGCTAAATCTAGCATCTCCAATTCCCTGTACACTACAACCCTTTATTAAAACTTGAATGCAAGGTAGTAAGGGTTAGATCCCAGGATGCTGTTTCCAATTTATGCACAGATTTCCCGCTCTGTACCTTGCCAGGGGTCTCTTGTCATTCTGTATTGCCAGTCTGCAAAGAATTTGTTGTAGCTATTTCTTTCTCATGTCTTAAAGGGGTTTCTATGGCTCATCTTGTTCATCTGGCACTAAGGGTGTTTTACTGGTGCACTATTGGATAGAAGAGGCCTATCTGAATGCTGCCAGATTACAAAGGATAGGGAGACTGTATTTTCCAAAGGCATGTATACTTTCAGCAAGCATCGGGAAGATAGCCTTCAAGTCTCATCTACTGAGAGAAAAATATCTGATTCCACCAGTATGACAGTATATAAATTTGAAGTGCCATTATCCTTTGATTTGTAAAGTGTATGCTTAAAAGGCATCTCTGTCGTCTTCTGCTAGATTCAATGCTGCTGGTGGCTGATCGGTTTGATGGACCATCCAACGTAGATACTGTAATTGGTACCATTCACACAAGGATCGCAGAAGCCATTTCTAATATGCAAGAAAACAAAGACTCTATCACAGCCAAGGTAAGAGTTGATACTGTGCCTAGCACTGGAAATACAGTGTACAATATATCCTGGCAACAGCCAAGCACATTGTCTACCAGGTATTCAGCTGATTTCACCTACAAGTTAGAGAAAGAGAAATGTTAAATGCCCATGTTATAATGATAAAAAACACATACATTCCATGCAGGCAAACCTTCTCAAATGCTTCTGTTTGCTATGTGCACTTTTCCACACTTCCAGCTATCAACTTTGATATGTACAGACAACATATAATATGATGAGGAATTTTTAATTACTAAGGGATACATGGGGACATTGTATTATGGTGCTTCAATGTCTGTGGCTGAAGTGATTTAGTTATTCTCACTCATCTGAGGTATTTACAGTGAGCTTATTACAATGAATGTAAGGGATTCTTTATACTATGCAGAAGGCTAATGCTTTCAGCAGGCAAAGGGAATATCAAAAAATGGAAACATTTGGCTTATTAGGTTATATAGGTACAGAGTTGTTATCTGGCAGTCGTCCTGTGATACAGGCTCTCCTAGTGCTCAGTCTCAAATGAGCCATATTTTGGCATGCTGTTTCATTGGTCTGTATTTTAAAACATTTAACCCACTAATCACAAGCACATGCTGTGGCTGCAGGTGTGAGGAGCTTTGGAAAGAGAAAAAACCTCCAGGGCATCTCCTTTTTGCATTAACATTTTGCCAGTTCTTAGTAGGGTGGAGCTATGGGAAAGATATAAACAGTGGGGTGTGACAAGCACCAAGTAGTTCTTGGGGAAAAGCAAGCCCAGCAAAAGTCCACTGAAAAATGGAATAGGAGGAGGGAAAAGCCATGTAAACAGTTGTTTAAGTTGAAACAAATGTTAGAAAATAAATTCCATGGAGATGCAACGTCTTCTAAACATCAAGGTCTTCACAAGGGTCCCTGTGGTAAATATAGGACTCAAGAGGTGAAATACTCTGTTCCAAGCAGCATTAGACTAGAACAGTAAGATTCATTCTGCAAACTTCCAAATTTGGTCTTGCAACAAGGGGGACATGGTTTTATTTGCCAGTAGATCTACATAGCACAGGTTGGGAGCTGGCAAAGTGCTGAAATTATGAACATGAGCAGTAGAAGAAAACCTGGAAAGGCCTGTCTGGGAAGTGATTCTTAAGACTCTCACCATTTCCCTTGCTACTTCAATCTCTGAACAAAGTTTAAAATCACTGGAAAAAAAATCTGATCACATCTGGTTTGTTTCCACACATGGCATTCTCCTAAAGTGGTTAATTGTGAAACAGCAGCCAAGGCTCTTGAATTAATGCCAGTCATGAAACTTTGCAACCACCAGCAATTGATCAGCTGCAGCAAAGGCTTTTTTTAAACCTTCAAGAGTGAGTAGCCAATACATTTGTTTTCTTACCCACAAAGAGAAGGAAATGCATGGAAATAGGTCCATGAATTAATTTCTGTTTCCAGGCAAAGCATAGCTGTTATGCAGCATGCAGTGGGCCATGGTATTTCTTGGGTATGTGGAAATAACATGGCACTGTGTTCATTTTGCACTAAATAAGTCTTGTTCTGGAACATGAGTTCTCAACTTACTGCAGGCTGAATGATGGATGATAGAATCTTCCTATGTGCTTGTTGTGGGCCCAGTTCTGATGTCCAGGGGGACTTTACCATTGATGGCATTGGATGCAGAGTTAGGCCATACCTGAAAAATCTCAGCCATGAAGGGGTATAGTCAGTTGTTCATGGGATGAGCCAAAGGCAGTCTTCAGATCTGGAAAAGCCAGCAGCTGTGATCTCCCACAATGTAGGAGGGTAAAAAGGAAAGATTTTGAAACCAAGCCCATCACCATCTTGATTCTTTTCTCCATCTCCCTTCAAAGAAAATGTCTGGCTGTGTATTGATCTGTTCCCAGCTCTACTGTTCACTCGTTACTGCTAACATACAGATTTCAGACAGTATAAACGATCAAAGCCTAAAAATTGCTATTTGCCTACATAATAAAGGGAGCCTATCGATTCACTTATTAGTCAATAAGGAATGTGCTCTCTAACAATAATGGGGGTTATTCAGATATAACCTCCGCTTCAGTTAAAAGATGAGCTCTGCCATATACTTTGAGAGGTTTTGCTCAAAATGAGACATTCCCCTCCTTCTTCCCCACCTTTTCCTTTTTGACCCCCCAATGCATGCTCAGCTGTCTCTGAGCTCCAGTGTCAGCTGAGTGCACTAGAAAGTGGGAGAGAGGTGTGGAGCACTGCATGAGGATCTTGCTGCATGTGGAGCATGCTAGCACCATGACCAAAAGAGACATGGGGGTCATGATTGACTACAAGATGAATATGAGCCACCAGTGAGATACTGCAGCTGGCAAAGTGAACAAAACTCTGGCTTGCATCTACCCATGCATCTCAAGCAAGACCCAGGATGTCATCCTCCAGCTGTACTTGGCCTTGGAGAGACCTCAGCTGGAGTACTACATCCAGTTCTGGGCTCCACAATTCAGGAAGGACATGGAGAAGCTTGAAAGAGTATGAAAGAGAGCCAAGCGCATGATCAGAGGGCAAGAGAACAGGGCTTATGAAGAGACATTGTGAGCTATGGGACTCTTCAGTCCGGAGATGTGCAGGCTCAGGGGTGACTTGGTAGCAGCTTGTAAGTACTTAAGGGCATCAGGATCTGGGGGGATGCCTGTTCACCAGAGCGCCCCAAGGGAAGACAAGGTCCAACAGTCACAAACTCCTGTAAGACCATTTTAGACTGGACATAAGGAAAAGCTTCTTTACTGTCAGAGCCCCCAAGGCCTGGAACAGATTCCGCCCCAGAGCTGGTGTAAGCATCTACTCTGGACACTTTCATGAAACATTTGGACTTTTATCTTGCTGGGATCCTTTGACCATAGCTGACTTCCTGCCCCTTGGGCAGGGGCCTGGACCCAATGATCTTACAAAGTCCCTTCCAGCCCTAATGTCTATAAAGTGAGGTCAGGGGATTAGCAGCCCCCTGGCTGGAGAGAACTGCTGAAAATGGGACAACAGCATTCGTTGGAAAAATGGGACACCTGGGATAAGTGTTTAAAACAGGACTATCCTAGTGGAAATGGGACATGTGGTCACACTAGGCACTGCATAGCAGCTGCGCTGACCATTACCTCCCACCAAGATGCCTACATAGATCTGGCTGCCTCTATGTATGTAGGGAGGTCAGTACCAAGGTATATTTTTCAGGTACTAATGTTAAAGGCTGGGGCTGGTCACCTTGTTCCCCTGCTGCTGTGATGCCCATGGCAGCCATGGCTCTCATCGTCTTTTTCTGCTGTGTTCCTGTTGTTCTGTTATATAAATGGTAGGTTTATAAAGATTACTTCAGGGTATCATTAGGTGCCATCCAAAGCTTGTACTATTAAGCCAGACTCCACTTCCCTGGAAAGCAACTTCATGAAATAGGTTCCTCTCCATTGTAGAAAATGGCCCCAAATCAGGTGTCAGTTACAACAGTTCAACCCCTTTGACTTCTAAATGATTGCCCTGTTGTGATGCAGAGCAGAACCTGACACATATAGAAGAGCACTGGAGAGAATTATCCACAGCATCATTTCTCAAACTTCATTCTTTAAGAACCCACCGTGGGTGATGTTAACAGCAGAGTAATTTGTGTTCCTGAACCCTGGCTGCCTTCCCTGTGACTCTGAAGTGCTGTAACTAACACATTCTGATGGAAAATGAATCTAAAGCTGCCTGGCAAATAGATAAGTCAAATGACAGACTGAACAGAGATGGATAGAACATACTAGTGCAGCACAAAATGCAGTACTAATATAGCATAGAAATAGAGTCATCAATTACAATAAGGAAAAGGGGAAGAATGAGTGGATCTATAAATGCCATGAAGTATTTTTCATTATTCTTGTATGTTTTTATATCCCAGAACAAATTGTTTCATAATAACTACAGTAAGAGGACTATAAATGGTAAGCTGCAGCAGTGAAAGCAGGTTCCTATAAAACAAAATTTTAAATACTTTATGTGTAATTTTTTTAAGTTTTGCACCAAAAGAAATAGGCAGATGAAATATTTCAGTTGCTGGAGAATTGCCATTATATTGTATACTCTACAAAAGTGGCGTCTACCTGCATTCTTTCATGAAGAGCAATATATATTGGGGAAAAATATCCTAAACTAATGGTACAAGTAGTGTCCTTCAGGAATGTTAATGGGACTTGCTGTTTTTCATTTCCATGTTGCTTGTTAAGATGAGCTCTCAGTAGCCCCTGGGAGCTGTCAACTTACAGAAGGCATGCAGCAGTTGGAGTCAAATGAGTTATCATCAGTGCTAACTAATGGTTGAATGCTTGATTTATTTATATTAATGGGTTAAGTGCTAATCTAGTTTAATTTTAGGATATTTTAATAGCTTCTGCCTTCACATTCATATTTGGTTAAAAAGGCAATTGATGCGAGTCTGAAGACGCATAAGAAATAGTTTGATGGTTTTTGAACCAAACATTGATGGTTTTTTAAATCAAAACAGTGATGCTTTTCAAATGAAAATTACAGTGTATAAAGCTTGCCAAACTTTCAGTCTGCTTGTATACGGGGAGGCCCAAATTAAGGGCTGCATATGTTGCACCCCCCAGATTTAGTTCAGGCAACCTCGGTTCAATGGCCTTCTGGGCATGCTGAACAAGTTATTGATTTGATTGGATTTGCCTGGATACAGCTGTGGCATGAGAGGGTCTTGTCATCTAAAGACTACATTTATAACCTTTGAGAAAAGAAAATATCTTTATCTTATAGAATTTAATTGGGGATTGGGAAGGATATTGTCCCCTCCTTGTAAAACAGGAAGCACCAAACATTCTGACTGCTGTAAGGTGCCTTTGTATTCTGTATTTTTCTGGATTTAATAATAGTAAAACATACAGAAGCTCTGAGCATATTGTCAAAAACTAAACATTGAATCCACCCAATAGTATTGAATACTGTTAGGCAAATCAATGAACTAACTAGCCAGTGGCATCAGATAAGTTTTGAAGACTGTGGCTTGGCTCAGGTAATCCATATATAGGAAGGTCCTAACTCCATCCATGCATGTATCTGCCTGCATGCATTCCAGCTGGGTCCCTTCTTCGTACAAACCTGTTCTACAAAGTCATTTTTCTGACAACTTACAAAAGAAAAAGTCAGCAGTGGTGCAGTGGGTTTCAGCCAAGTGACCTGCTGACTGCAAGTTTAGACGTGGCTTATTTTGGTGGGGGATGAGAGGGATTATTGAATTTAAAAGTCTGATATTGGTGCTTACAGAGGGCAAGTCTTGCATCCTGATGAAGCAGGAGCCAAAGGGAATGAAAGTGCCAAGCCCTTCCTAATTTACTTGGGGGGCCAATCTTTTTTGGCACGTGTGTGACAAATGAGTCCTGCAAGTGCTACTCCAGTCCTTTCTCTGCTTTCTGCTACTGCCTGATTTGCTCTTCTGCTTTCTGTGCCATGCCCCATCTGCCATTGTGCTTCCTGCCCATCCAAACTCTTCCATGTGCCTGCCACACAGAGGCTGCCCATGATACCTGTGGCATGAGTGGCACAAGCTTGCCACTCATGATATAATAAGTGGACTGTCCAAGAAGCAGTGCTTTGGGCTGGGTCAGGCCCTCTTTTACAGCCTCTCAGTGCTGCGCCTGTGAAGCACTTTCTCATCCAAGAGGCTGCCAGACTCCTTCTGTTCTGAATCTTCCTTAAACACCAATTGTAATTCAGTCAATAGAAACTGCCACCTACTGACACAAGGTCATTGCCAAGATACCCTGTGTTATAATGTCTTAAAGCCTATCTGCTCTCTAAGACAGAACTTCCTTCTAGCTTATCTAGTGCATGTTGTCTCTGATTTTCGTCCACTCAATCCACATGGTAAGTGCCTTGAGACTTCCTTTTCCCTGGTAAAATATTGGGTATACCATCGGTACTCAGATTCTAATGGCCATAGCTAGTAGCACCTCTGCTGTAGTGTACCAGTGCATGCAAGAGAAAAAGCAGGGATTGGAGAGGCAGTTTGGGTGAAGCAAGAGCCAACCTGAATGTCTAATGAGCTTAAAATTAATTAGGTAAATTTTCTTTTTCAGTAACATAGGCTCTTATTGCAGTATGCCAGGTGGGTGTTCTGTAGCTGAGCTGCACACCACAGGGTAATCCTGGAAATCTTAAAAGCAGCACTGCAGCCCAGAAATATTTGGGATGCTTCCAAATATGACATCTCCCCCATCAACAAAACACTGACTGAGGGACATATTTTTCCAATCAGTATTTGGATACACTTAAAGACAAGACCCTGCAATATACTTTGACCCTCTGGCAGGAGCAGATAAGGCCTGTTTGCTGCAGTACCTAATGATAACATACTGGGGCATCTATTATCCTATGTGTAATATATTATAGAGACCAGTTTTGTCTCTATGGTTTGCTCCATATGCCAGAGCCAAGCACTAGCCATTAATGCCCATTCATTGATGAGAAAACAAAAGTTAGTTATTAGGTTTTGCTAGTTCATTCCTTTGAAATATTAGTGTTGGACTGTAAATGACTTAACAACTTAAAGGTTACTATTTAGACATGCACTGTGTATAACAACTACAGGAGAGATCAAGACCAGAGCACTGCAGAACTCTTTTACAGCAGTCAGAGTTGGCAGAGCCAATAGGCTGCTTTAGAAACAAGTGTCTTCATGTGGTTTTATGTAATTAAAGTAAATTAATTTACTTTACTAAGCATCCCTCCTCTCCCCACCCCCTTCAAATCCCTCTTGGTAACAACCCTTGCTGAGAGTGATTCTACCTGCATGCTCCCCTGGATGAATTGGGGATGAGTTGTGTTTCTGTATTAAATTGGTGGCATTGATCTAGTGACATTACAGTCTCACTGAGCTTTGCATGTGAAGTCAAACCTAATCTTTAGGACGGTATGCTAGGGTGGGTGGAAAATGGAAGGGTAGGGCCTTTTTTCCTTCAAAGAGCAGATAGAATATTAAAAGAAGGACAAAATTGCTAGAGATTTGGTGAAATCTCCTAAATGATTAAATGATAGTAAATGGATGATTCAGACAGACTTGTTGAACAGGAAAAGTTATAAATACAGTGCTGGTTAAGAGGGAAAGCTGTTGACTGTGAGATTTTGTTTTTTCTCAGGTTTTCCAAGGTTGTGGAAATCCCAAAATCAGTACGAAAGCATCCAGTGGAGAAGATAAGAAAAGGAGGGGAAAAACCACCCCAGATGATAAGCCCTCAGGACTTGGACTGGAGAAGCTAGTAAGCGTATCTTAAAAATTTCCGCATTTGCTTAGAAAGCACTTCCACGTTGTTCTCATGTGAGCTACATGTTCACATCTTGTTCTTATCCACATTGGGTATTGACACCATCACTAGCCCAAGCATGCAGTCTTGTACTTGCACTGTGGCTTGCCAACCCTTTTTGCAGTTGGCACACTTCTGTGCAATGCAAGCTCAGAGGCAAGCCCTAGACTATACTCTGGCCTGTGGTGGGTTTCCAGTAAACACTCATGTGTGCCTAGTACATAGGGAAAGTTCCTGGCCCATAACTGCTTCTTGAATGATGTCACTAATCATTAGCGTGGTGAAACACTAAACCAGATACTGAGGGATGTTGTGGAATCTCCTTCGTTGAATGTTTTCAAAAACAGGCAAAAATAGATGTCTATCAGGAGTGGCCTAAGTAGCCTTGATCCTACCTCGCACAGGGAGGTGGACTACATGTACTCTTGAGGTCCCTTACAGTCCCATGTTTTTGTTGTTCCATTTAAGACAACTTTTGGCTCCCTAGAACCAGACCGGTGGAACAGCCCAGGCTCGTAAAGATGTGTGGTCCATAAGGCTAACAGCATAAGCCAGCCAGCCCTAGGCATTCGTGTGCCATCTGCTGATTCCCACCTGCCTCTGCTTTGGCTGTGTGCTACATGTGCAGTGAGCTCTTAGGCCAGTAGATGCATCTCCTGCTGCATGTGAGCTCTATGAACTCGCTGGCTGGCCTATCTGAAGACCCTGCCTTCAAGCAGCTCCAGAGCCTGCTGCTGTTTGCTCTTCTCTTCCCTTCTCCCCCAACCTTTCCACCTCCTAATTCAGCAGCTGGGGAAAGGGGACAAGCAGCAGCATGCAGGCACTGAGTATCACTGTCACTGTCACTGCCACCCTGAAAGCAGGAACTAGAGACAGCCCCTGTGCTGGTGAGCTCTGGCAGGAGTTGCCAGAGCATTGAGAGGTCACTGGCCTCTAGCAGCTGAGGCCACATCCTGTTTGGCTGCATGGCACATGCTCATTGAGCTCTCTTCACTGCACATGCACTACACAACTGAGCTTAATCCCCACCATTATTTGGTTTTCTGTCTAACTTGGAACTGCTGTCTTAGGCCCTTGCCCTCCCACACCTGCTCTTTCTCTTCTTCTGGTGTTGGGGCAGAGGGGTAATGTGATATGTTATCTCACTGCAACCTCACCTTATTGTTGGGCCATGGTCGCCTTTATTGGACATTTCTGATTCTGTGGGCAATAGGATATTGGATCATCATTAACTCCTCAGCATCTTCCACTTTGTATTACTCCCAGCCCTGCTACTTTCTCCTGTTCTAGCTTCCCTCTAGCCAAAAGGAATCCATTTCTTGTAGCTACTCCATAGTTCCCCATCAGATCCAGTTTTCTGACTGTCTGTCTGCATTCCAACACTAGCCGGCTGCCCACACTCTCACAACATCCCCACGTCCTCACTCCCTTCTCCTGGTCACTCAGGACCCCACAGTGTCCTCGAATAACTACAGAGAATCTTGTGTCCTTGCTGCTTCCAGGATGATCTGTGAGCCAGTCTCCTCTCTCCAGATCACTGTAACAGGTGGAGTTGGGTAGGAGTGCCACTAAAGAGCTAGCAGGTTGGTTGTGATACAGAAGTATTAACCAGTCATGGTGCTTATAAGACAGGTATACTGGAACAGTTGGTCCTTTGAGGAAAACAGTGGCCCATCTTCCCAGCTTCTTGGGCAGCTGGTTGTTATTTAAGGGTGTCATTATTCTGCGTATGAAAAAAGATGCCCAATATTATTGAGTCCAGACAATTTTGGGAGAACTAACCAGCCTCCAGAGTTTAACAGGTGTTTTCTTGAGCCCCTATTCTCCCTTCCCTTACAGGTGTCAGATGCCAAAGGGAAGCTCAGAGATATCAAGGATTACTGGGTCACTCTTCCCAGTGTACTTTGCAGTGAGAGGATAACAGCTGGCTCAGTAAATGAGGACAGGTGCTGGAATGGAATGACCAAGGGCAGGTAAGAAGCAGTGTGGCAAAGAGAGCCAGAAAGCCTACAGACTAAAACTGTGCTGCTTCTAGAGATAAATGGTGCAGAGAAGTGAAATCCATCTGCATCCCCGCTTCATGAACCCTTGCAGCTTGTGAATGCAAATCCCATTATGAGGGAGGCGAGGCAAATCATAACACCTGCCCCTGCCAGAAAGTTTTTTTCAGTTGTTTCAATCCTACTCAACCCCACACCAGCCTAAGGGGACTGCAGGAGCTCTGTTGTGTGAGTTCTTCCCTATCACATTCATAACTTGACATACTGCCCCCTCCCCAACCACAGAATATCAAGCACCCTTTGTGCTTTGGTGCTGATCATGGCCTAGACAGACCAACCCAAAGCATATCCCACTGACAGCTCTGAGGCTGCACATTCTTATGGCCTCATAATCTCAGCAGGCAAGTATTTCTGCTGGAGGGCCACTTAATTAGTTTTGGTGAGGGCTGCAATGGTTGCCCCACCCCTTGACAAGTGCCCCTCCCCCTGACAAGGGGCCTGGCCCCTGGTCGCCATCTTCCGACTGGACATCCTGCCCCTAACCCATGACCTTTGCCACCAGAAGTCCCTCCCCTTGCACCCCGGAAGTACTCCTTTTGGAGTTCCATCTTGAAACCAGAAAAACCAAATGATATACTAAGTTAAACACCTACTATAACATATTTTAATTTTATTACCAAAAACATTTTTGTCATGATTTGTGTTTGTGTAGTGTATATAGAGGTGATTGCATAATAACTCAAAGATAAAGTCTTACTCCTGTGTATTGTGTGGAGGGTATGGGGTGTGGTTGGGGTGGGAGGTGTGCATATGGTGGGTGTGCAGGGGTGTGGTGAGGGGTTTTTGAGGCAGTGTGGCTGTATGTGTGAGGGGGCAATAGGGTATGTTGGGGTGTAGGGTATATGTGGGGGGTTGTGGGGACAGGGTGTGGGTGTCTGGCATTTGTGGGGTGTAATCCCTTACAGGAGTATCTCCCCCACCCCCATGGCCCACAGCCCCCACCACCATGTAAAGCTTTGCTGGTCATTTTGTGATAGGCCTGCTTCTGATACTCAGAGGACTAAGAACACGGAGATACAGAAATATATTTTAAATTCAAGGCACCAGTTTTTCAAGATCATCTCAGAACAAGGGTTAAACTTGCAGGTCCCAGGACTCCTGGAAGTGCAGGACAGCCTTGCCCTCTGCTTCCTGGCAGAGTCCTGGGACCCACATGGCAGGGAGCGGCAAATACAGCCAGCTCCATCACACAGGGCTTACCCTGGTGGTGTGCGAGTGCCGGGAGCTGCATATACACCACATGATAGAGGCAGGCCTGGCTGTGCTACTTGCCACCATGTGCTGCCCGCACGACCCACCCAGGCTTAAGGCTCCATAAAGTGCCCCCCCACCCGGGCTTAAGCCTCCAAGGAGTGCCCCCCCACCCAGGCTGAATCCTCCAGGCCAAGCAGGCCATCGCCAGAGGCCCACTGCATGCTCCAGGGCATGGGAGCAGGCCGGAGGCTTGGCCGGGAGGCCTGGGAGCCTGCTCCACTGACTGCACGCACTGGTTGGAGCAGTACCCCTGGGAGCAGTGCCTGCACAGGGCACGAGCACCCCAAGCACCTTCCACCTGCTGTTGCTGCTGCTGGTGCCATCAGTTGTGAGGGCTGTGTGCTATGGCGGGGAACGTGTGTGGGGTCCCCACACCCCTACACCTTCCCTCACACCCACATCCTGGCCACCCGAGCTTGGCGCTCCCGCCGCCTCCCTGGGTGCAGGTTCTGCGCTGCCGCCAGCCCCAGCCCCGTGGTATGCGCTCCTGCCCAGCTGCAGCTTCCCCCTGCCCCTGCCGCTTCCCCACCTGGTATCTGGAGGAAGCAGGACACCAGGGAAGCTGAGCAGGTCTGCCAGTGGCTGCAGCAGCCCCACTTGGAAGCTATGCACTGGCTGAGTTGGGCCCTTCTGCCCACGAGGATGGGAGCAACATGTGTGGGCTGGGTGGGGTAAAATTAGCTCGTGAGTGCCCGTGGGCTGGATGAAATTGCCTGGTAGGCCAGATCCAGCCTGGGCTGTGTTTTGCCCACACCTGGTTTAAGTGCTTTAGTGCTCCTGTCTCAGGATCAAGTTTAACCCTTGTTCTGAGGTGATCTTGAAAAACTGGTGCCTTGAATTGAAGTATGTTTCTGTGTCTCTGTGTTCTTAGACTTCTAAGCATCAAGAGTAGGCCTATCACAGAATGACCAGCTAAGCTTTACTTATGTCCAAAATGCAGTAAACTCGATCAGGGAATTAGAGGGGTTCATTTTAGGGAAAAACCCAGAGGTAGAGCTGAATTGCAAATGTTCTTTTTCCCCCTAAGCTGTCACACTTTTGAAACACTTGCCCTCTCCAAGTGCACCCAGCTGAAATTCTGCATCCACGGAAATACTCTATTCCCAGAGCTTCCCCTTAAAATACTACTTGGTGCCCCATCCACAGCTGTAGCAGGTCCTTTGCTCCATTTGCTTCAGCAGAGCTATGCTGCTTTTACATCAGCTGGGAATTTGGGCCTCTGTTTGCAAAATCCCTTCTTGAAGCATATGGAAATGCCAGAGTTTCTCAATAGATTTTTCTGAGTGACTGATGGACAGTAACTGAAGAGTGAGAAATACTGCTTTAATCACTAGTTGATGAGCTCCCAGCTAATTGGATAGAAGTCTCCACTAGCTGCCCTGTCAATCTGATCAGGAGGTGAATCCAATAGTTACAGAGCTGTCAGTCTCAGGGGCATCTGTCCAGATTCAGTAATGACATGACAGTTTCATAATCCGCCTTGCAATAATGAACATTTTCAGTGTAATACCTGGGAGGTCACCTGGCCAACTTCACTGGTGACAGTATTAGGCGAAATCCTCAGCCCAGCCTGCTGCCCCTGCAACTGAGATAAACACTAAGGATGAGACGATCTCCTCTGCAAGAGACTCAAAAGGCCACTTCAGCCTTGTTATAGAGAACTGGGATGACCATATATTATGCAATGTCTCTGGGCCTGTTAGCTCACAGCATTATAACAGTCTGCATTGGAACCACTGACAGGGAACAGAATAGCACTTAAGATTGAGACTGTCAGCTTCTACTGTATCCATTCCTGCTCTGTGCGCTGCCAGGTGTAGAGCTGCAACCCAGTTTTACTCAGTGCTTGGTGTAGTACCCTGGAATCTAGTTGTGTTCACTGAGCAGAGGCCCTGCATTACTTCTAGTGCCCGAGACATCTCTGCAACTAAACAGGTGGGAACTGAGAAGGTGCTTTGTGCAGGAGCTTAAGTAGAAACACAAGCAACCCAGCAATGTGAGGAGGCAGTGTTAAGAGTGCAAGTAGGTACCACAGGGAAATTGTTGGTATCAGCATCCTAGAGACAATAAATTGTTTTTTGTTATAGCATGCCAGAAAGTGAACATTGCTCTGGGAAAGAACTATCAACACACTGGTTCCCTTTTTAGGTATCTACCGGAGGTGATGGGAGATGGTTTGGCCAATCAGATTAACAATCCAGAGGTGGAGGTGGACATCACCAAACCAGATATGACCATCCGTCAGCAAATCATGCAGTTAAAGATCATGACCAACCGCCTGCGCAATGCATACAACGGGAATGATGTGGATTTCCAGGATGCAAGTGAGTATGCCAGAAACCCCAAGGAATGAGCACCAAGGTGCAGGCAGACTGAAAATAATGAGCAATATCTGAGGCCACTAACATTTAATCAAGGGCATGATGGGATCTGATCCATGATCCCAACAATCACACCCCCTGCCATGCCACACACGCAGGGCAGGAGGCACGATTGTGGGATCAGGAGTCAGACCATATTGCCAGTGCAGACCACATTGCCATATTGCCGGTCATGCCATATTGCCGGTGCAGGAGAAGCCCAGGATCATTATCTCCAGGTGCCCCACACCAGCAAGTAGGTTGCTTCGTGCTCCCGTGGCTGGGAACACCAGTCAGCTGATGGGCACTCCAGGCCATGGGAGTGCATCAGAGCTAAGGGCTCCATGTGCTTCTGTGGCTGGCAGCCCTGATCAGCTGATTGGTGCTCCCAGCCACAGGAGTCTATCCAAGTCCTTCAAGGCTCTGTTTTGCACCCTGGATTGGGATCAGTGCTGGTCACATGTTCAATTTATGGTGCAGTGGGAACCAGCCACAAAGTTTTTACGCATTTTTTCTGTAATAACTTTGCGGCTTACTCTCTGTTTTATTGCCCCATTTCAGTACCATCCAAAATGGATTAGCACTTTCCACATACTAGGTATGATGCAGGCCTTGCCTTAAAGAATGTATAAGGCCTGATTCCATCAAGACTGCTGGTCCCCTATTATGGGAAGGAATGTGCATGTGTTTAAATCCCAGCATCCAAAACAACATTAGAACAAGAGAGTACAGTGCATTACTGACAGCACTGCACTGATGATGGTTAGCAACATCTTACCCCTGCCTTCCACAGGACTATTTCTCTTACCCAGAGAAAGATGATGTCTTTTTTGGCTTTCACCAGACCTGCCACTGTGGAATGGAAAGTCTTTGATTTTGCATCTCAGCTAATGAGCATTGCCTCCTTGCTACCTCTTCTTTGTTTTGTCAAACATGTAGAGCCTAATGCTCTATTAAGGCAAAATCAACTAAGGGATAAGGCTGAAATGGTTGTGGCCATATTCAAACTCAGTACTTCATGTAAGCTTTAGCACCCATGAAGAATTTTTTCCTGCTGCATGGCGCGGCGCAGTCACATAGGCAGTTCTGAATTTTGAATTCTTTTACATCCCAAATTGCAAGGGAACCAACATTTTTCTGGGCACTTCTTTTTAAATCAACAAATCCCAGGAGCATACCTTTCCATCCCATTTTATGAAAGACTGTTTGCTGATGCCATAACAATTAGCTGAATTGTCCATGAAAACCGCATGCGCCATTATTGCAATGTAGCCCAGAGCCATGCTGTTCATCTCATCCAATTAACAATCCTCCCCAGAGAACAGTGTTTTGCTCTCTGACTTTTTCAACCTGCTTCTTGAAAAGCCTTCAGCATGTCATCTGCATGAAGAAAGTAGGGATAAAGCTATTTAAAGACAGATGCAGGGTCTGTCTCCACTGAACTCGCAGAGGGGATTAGTAGAGCAGATACCCAGTTAACTTAAACTAGTTAACCTGGGTGCTGATAAGAGTTTAGCCACAGTGGCTCAGAGCTCAACATGAGCTAATCTGCCATGCTGTGTAGGGTAACATACAGACTTTTCTAAAGCCTGTGGTTCCTTTTAAATTCAACTTCAAAATTTTTCTACGAGGGAGAGTCTCAAGAGAAACTCTGCCCTTTTTAATGTTTTCTTGTGCTGTTCCAAATATGAAGACTCCTCCTTACATAAATCATTAATATTGCACCAGACATTTCATTAAAAAGAAACAATGGCAAGCTGCCTGGTGCACATATGGGCTCTTAGTGGAAATTAGGATTTGAATTAGACTGAGCTTTCCTTCTTTCATTGTTTTAAATGGTTGTCAATTCCAGGATCCTGTTTGGGGCGCCTGTCAGACCATCATCACTCTCTCAAAGCAGGACATACATTTCAAAACCCTAAGCAAACCGGTTCTGCGCCACAGTTTTCTATGTTGTCGTACCCTAGAGGATACTCCAGTAATCTGAGTGAGAGGTGACCCACCATTGTCACCTACAAGCCTGAGTACTGCACTCTACACTGCTCAGAGTCCCACTTACTACTTCCCCCACCCTCCCACAGCAGGCAGCAGCTGCCCATGTCCTGACTGGTGCTGGCTGGTGTGAACCCAGCCTTGTGCAGAAGCCCCTACCTACGCTGATCCCCTCTGCACTTCAGAAGGTGGAAACAGATATTGCCTTTGTGCCAGTGTAAGAATTTTTATGGCAGCACAAAAGTGAAAGCAAACAGATGTCCATACTTTTTCATTGTCCCACAAATGCTCAAGTGGCCACAACAGATGGTAGTGAGAATTTGTGCTACTTAATTGTAGCAAATGTCTAGTTGCTTGTGGCGGGAGAGTGCTGTCAGCCCAGAGCTGCCACTGATCTCCAGCCATCATCCCTGGTGGGCTTGAGGGGGCTGATCCTGCACCTCAGGAATTCCTGGGGCAGAATCAGGCCCCTCAGGCCCTCAGAGCACCTGCGCAGCTTTCCTGCTCACCTAGACATGCCCCTGGGGTACCCATTGATGCATCTGCATAAGTGGGAAAACCACCAACCTGTGCTTCATGAAGGGGCAGGGGGCAGCACAGGGAGGTCTTATGTGGAGGCATGTGGCACAAGGGTCTCCCATGCCACTCCATGCCAATCTGTTTCCTTGTGAAACAAGTCAGCATGGGTCCCAGAAAGGAGGTGTGGGGTGGTGCAGGAGCTAGGCAATTCCCAGTGACCTGTGCCTCCATGTTGAGACACATACTGAGTCCTGCACGGACCCATGTTTCATGGGGAAGCATGAGCCAGCATGGGTCCTGGCATGGAGGCATGGGATGCCAGGGATTTGCTGGCTCCCGTGCCACCATGCACCTCCATGCCACCCCATGCTGGGACCTGCGCTGACTCATGTCTCCACACGAGGCACAGGTCAGCACTTGACCCTGAGTGGGACCTGGCAAGGAGTGGTGGGGCAGTGGGGGCTGCAGGGAATCCCCAGGCAAGGGATGTGGGACAATAGTAACCTGTGTTTCACCCACTAAAGTAGATAAGCTGGGGCAGAACATGTCCCACCACAGCTGATACTTGAGTTTGGCAATGTCTCTTTTCTACCCAGAGTGCAATTCACTGTGTTACCAGTGCTTGTTTGATGGGGAGCTAAATGATTCATTGGTGCCTCTGCCATATAGATGGCAGTTACATAAACTCATGAATAGCAGCTGGTTCACCCATCAGCTTCACTACTATGCCAGGTTCTTTCAAGTGCACGTATCCTCTGTGTATGTGTACATGCACGCACAAACCGATGCTCAAATAGACCATTCGTGGGACTGCAGAGAAAAAGAGGGACTCGGTGTTGTTCATTCCTCTCAGGTGCCTGAGGCATCCCATCGTCTCTGCACTGGCCTAGTTGAGATATTAGCTCCTGGAACCAGGGCTATCTTGACCTGAAGGTGTTTTCCACGCTGAGCAGTTGCCAACTTCACCCTGTGTTTCCCTCTGCATAGGTGATGACGTGAGTGGCTCTGGGAGCGGCGACGGCTGTCCTGATGAAGTCTGTGGTAAAAGACTTTCTAAGAGCTCCAGCACCAGACAACCAGGAACACATGCTATTCCTAACCAGTCTGGACGGGGTATAAATGGGGCCAGCAGCAAATCTTTGCCTTCCTCCTTCCTAATCTTCCTTTCTATGGCTGTCATGGCAATGCAGTACTTATGGCGGTAACTTACTTGCACAGCCATGAAAGAGACTGTGGCTGAGGTCTTAACTTTGCCAAAAAAAAAAAAAAAAAGAAAGAAAGGACAATATTTAATTCATCTTGGCAAAAAAAAAAAAAAGAGGGAGAAAAAAGGTCTCGATTGTTTGTGATATCTGGCAGTGCTAGAGCCATTTTTTCTTTATTGGTCTTTTCTGAATGCTGGGCCCTTCTTTCCATACCTCATTTTTTTAATTTCATTATTTGCCATAAATAGGTTCTCTGGGGCCTGAAACAAGCCTTTGCAGATAGGCAGAATGGGGAAAAGGAAGAGTAATCCTCAGAGGGACGCCAGGTGATAGACTGCAGTGGAATATGCAATTTACCCATTGTTATACAGCTCTAGCCGAGAACGCTACTTACCATGTTAACACCTAAAGCACAACAGAGGTTTAGAACAGTGCAACTTCTTACCGAAAAGACACTCTCAGCACTCAGTGCTCTGTTCAGCGGCTGTCACGGTTTTCCCATGTACTTCATAAGTAGGCATAGAGAAAATCCTTCACTCACTTCCTTTTGATGTAGGAGTTTTGACTAATTCTTCATGTAGCAAGAAGACTCAATACCTAGTCATTTGAAAGCAGGAGGCAGAAGTCCCATTCCTTAGAAGTACAACAGTAGTTTTCTTTATTACATCTCATAATAGTGAAATACCAATTCTCCTACATTAAAGTAAATGGGAGTGAGCTTTGAATTTTGTATGGTACCTGGAAAGCCATCAATAGCCTAATCTATAACTGCAACACAGTACCATTCTGTGCAACACTGAGATGAAAGTATGCATGGTGTGACGTTCATCATTTGAAGAGTCGTTTCCACAGAAAACAGGCTGAATCCTTTTCTTTATTTACAAAGACAACAGTGACCTTTTACCAAAGGTATCGTTGGAAAGAGCTGTTTTGTGAAGCCTCACATATTGTAGTGGCACCCAAAGCAACTCAGTTACAAGAATTGGAGGCTGATGGGTTATTATGTATTCACCCTTGGCAGTCGGGTTGCCCAGGTGAATCTGTTCTTTTAAGTAAATTCCTGCTTTTGTCCCACCACCTGCCCCACTGCATTGCTCATGATAGAAAGCAAGCAGTCCAGGTGACTTACCTGTAGCCACACACTGAGTGAGTGGATCAACCAGGCTTGCTTCTAGACCTTCCAAACAGCACAGCCTCCTCTTAGCCAGTAATTTTCTGTAGCCTAGAATTTGATTGCCAGGAGTGGATTCAACAAATGGTTTGGGTTTTGTCAACAAATGATGTAGCAATATACATACATGTCCGTAGGGGTGTCTGTGTTTGTAGAGCTGTGTGTTTTGGGTTCCCTAGCAAGCTTGTTCGATTCACAGATATAGTAAGCATCCTCTGGAGACATATCCCTAGCAAAGGCTGGTTTTTTTCTAGAAACACTGCAGTCCTAGTGAATCTTGGGAAATAGTGAACCCTATGTTTGGGCTCTGCTCTTACTTTTGTCTACTTTTGTGTTTTTTCTTTCTGGGGGAGAGAAAACATTTCTTGTGTTTAAGCATACATAGGTTTAGCTGACTTTCAGGCACTTCTTCTCTGTCATAGGGAGGGTGCGGGGGGAGGGAATGTGTGTTCATATTTAAGATTTGGTGAAAAAGCAGAATTTGACTTGTGCAGTCGCAGTTTATGGAATGTGCAGTGAATGTGAGAATCCAGCGTTGGAGACGGGCCTGGGGGGAGAGATGCTGCAAGAAAGCAAGTGGAGGAAAGTTATCATTCCCCTTGTCCGTGCAGACTTCTTACATGTCATTGGACAATTTCCAGTGATACCCAACCCAGCTGGGGGCAAGGCCTGAGACTTGTGTTGATGCACCCTCAAACCTGGGCAGTCTTGGTCCAGTTTGGTGTGCCTCATTGTTCCAAACTGTACCTGCCTTTGCACAGCCAGTTGTAACTGTTATTTCATTCCTTTGTTGTATTCCCGTTAGTCCCATCACTTCTTAAAGCTGAACTTGATCTGATTTGGTAGGGAGGTTAAATCTAAAAGGAAGGTGAGCCTCCCTGGCATTGAATGTCGATTAAAGAAAAATGATGCTACTAAACCCATCAAAATCTATAGAGCAGCTTCCTACAAGTCATATATTTAAAATGAATGTATTTGCTAGTAGAACTATGGCACAATACATATTGCTTTACTGATCTAGTGCAGTGATTTTTAGCCTCTCCCTGCTCCCCTCCAAAGTCTGCATTTAAACACACCTCGTTATGTAAATTCCTCAGTGAGGTTCTGAAGCATGGAAAAGGCTACATGCAAAAAAATGCAGCCAAATTCGGTATGCTCTTTAGAAAGAGGAGATTTTAAAATGATGCAGGAATGTGTTTCACGTTCAGCCTTGTTTTAGAAATGTCTTAGTCAGCTACTGCTATCCACAACAGAAAAGAAACTTAAAGGGAAAATCTATCTCTGCGTCCTTTCCTCTCCTATGCAGTGCAAGTTTGCTGTCAGCCTGCTTGAGATCTGTAATTCACAGACAGTCCCTGGCCCTGTGGAAATCTCTTAAGTGCTGCATCCTGTATGGAAGGAGTAGGACTTGCTTTGGATTTGTTGCTTTTGAAGAGAGAGTGGGGAGTGCAAGGGAAAGAAGATTTGTTTCTCTGGTATCAAGATAGCACTGCTTGGTATTTGGATAAAAAAAAATCCTTATTCCTTAAGGGATGTGATGGCATTTAGTAATTCAGGAAAGAACATGAGTTACAGATGAGCACCCATGTCCCAGCAAACTGGAGAACCAGAAAAATGGAGTGATAGATTTGCAGTTGTCTCTGTCTTTAAGCCTGCTCTTTTGTGCCATAATTTGTATGTTTGAACTGAGGAGGGATTAAAGGCTTCAAAAATACAGCTATTTAGCATTTACAAATGACAAACAACATATTGTTTTTTGGTGGGCTTTGTTAAGGGATAAGGTACAACAAAAATATCTAAAGGACACCTTTGCTTTAAAAATGCATTTCTGCAGGCATAAGATTTATTTCACTTATTGGCATAGCTGGCCAGTTATATATTTCTTTCTGTTACCAAGGTACTTGTAACTATCTTGCACTGTTTATCTAAAGTTGAAATATGTTCTTTGAATCCTTGTATAAATAAAAAGGCTGGAGAGTTAAATTGATATTGGTGCCACCTCTTATAGGTGAGTTTTATTTCTTCTGCATGTTTTTAAACTGTCTAGATCCTAGATATCTGATGGGTGTAGAGACTGAAGTCTGTGGTTTGCTCACTGGGTTAACAGTATGATACAGACATTGGGAAGGTGAGCTCACCACACAATCAGTCCAGTAGGATGTACAGGAACACCTCTAAGAGTTACTTTGACACACAACATGCATAAAAACAAACATGCTAAAAAATATTTTGCAAGGGTTAGAGAGAGAGAAAGAGTCTTGAGATGTTGGGATGTAATAGTGTCAAGAACTTCCTACAGAAAAGACGCCTAGATTAAATAGGGCCACAACCACTGATTAACAGTTTAGAATGCAAAGTATAGTGTTAATAATTCACTACTACATTCTTACCACTTCTTACAAAGTGAACTTAAAGCAAGAGAGCATTCAATCCTACTAGACTGAGTATGGATTATTTATCTCAGGAAGACAGTCTCCCATAAAATAAAATGACATTGAACTAGATCTTGTGTTTCTATCCACACACAATATTCATTTCCAGAAATGAGTGAACACAGCTGCAAATGTTACATGTAAAGAGAAAAGAAACTGAGTTAATGCCACAGTTTTTTAACTAGGTATCCTCAGGAACGCACAAGACTGAGAGCAATGAGCACAACCTTTCTGCAAAGTTTATTTCTTTAGTAAGTATCAATTTTGCAGTTAGAGCTATTCAGACCCTGCACACACTGTTCTACACAGATGCATAGCTATAAATATGGGTGATCATATACAAACTAGTCATTTCCTTTCAATATCCTATTTATAATAACTGCCTAGTAACTGTGTGTGTGTGTATCTGTATGTCTTTTGTAATAAAGAGAAGAAAGCTATTTTAAGACATCTGTAAACAGCACAAATTTAGCTCAGCACCTAAAACAGGCAGGATCTGCTTTTCAGAATTGCTGAGCACCTGGACCTCCACACATTGGATGCAACAGAAGCACCACATAAAGGCACGTTAAAGAGAAATGGCGTGATTTCTGCTCTCAAACAAGGGTTGGCCACCATCTGCAATTATCACTGAATTTTGGTCCCATTAAAGTCAACAGCAAAAATCCCACTGACTTAAAAGTAAAGTGGGGACTGAACCTTATACCTTACCTTCTTTCAAGATGCATTTCCTCAGCACTTTCCATAAAAAAAGGACTGTCCTGTACTTCAGCAGTACTGAATAAGATGTAGCAGATGAGAACATTTGAGATGTTTGATTCAGGACATCAACTTCTCCTTCTCTGGACATGGATGTGTGCGTGTCCCCTTCAGTGGTTTCAATTAAAAATATTTTTAAGAAGAAGCCATCTTTCAATGGTTTGGTTAATCGACTAACAACATCAGTGTAAAGTAGTGTAACTTTTTAACCAAGTAACCATTTAACCTTAAGTGGAAATGAAGGCTAGACAAAGAGCAATTTTCCTAGTCTGTGTGAAATATCATCAGGCTGTTCCAGGGGCATGAATATCTTTACAAACTCTGACCATGAATGTTACTCATGTTGAGCCTGCAGCTGTATATTTATGTGCCTAACTGGAGAAGGAGCCAAACATAAGTATGTAAATAAAACCAGAGAAGACTCTTAGGACATGCAGACAGTTATCTAAGTTCTTATCATAACTGTATTATTAGTGTCCTGCTACTGATAAAGGCAAGTAATGCAAACTCAAATTACTCAATGCACTTTTTCTTTTGTTTTGTTTTTCTCAAGTAGGATTAATTGTAACTATAATTCCCAGTATAAGGTAGATCTGGCCAGGCACTGGCCTCTTCATGCTCTCGACCCAGTCTTGGTTTCCTGTCACCCTTTTTGTAGACCTCTATTCCGCCTTTCCTTTCTCTATCTTTTCTTCCACCTTTCCTCTCTCCACCTTCTCTTCTGTCTTTCATCTTTGATCCATCTCTCTCCTCTCTTTCTTCTCTTCCACCTTTCCCTTCTCTTCCTTTTCTGCCAGCCGGACTCTGGTTGTCTTTTGAAATACTTGACTTAGTTTTACTCTGATGTCTGTCTGTAAAAATGAAAAAAAGAATTTGTGTCTTAGTAAATGCTTGGTTTCCTGGAACAGTGAACTGTACAGAAGTACAAGATGATAGAAGTATTGAACCTTGAATCAGTTTGGCAAGTGAGAGGTAAGTGGTATATAACTTTCTGAAGGAGTGAGGGCAGTTGGGTGATGGCATTCAATAGCAATTGCTCCTTTGCACTTCATTCCTTATCAAATGTAATAAAACATAATGGCAAGGACAGATGCATGCGTAATAAAACACATCACTTTCAGTGTGAGAGCAGCAGGAGATCCCAGGTTTGAAAAGGTATCAGCCCGAAAGAAGCTGAAGAGGACAGATACGAAAAAAGACAACCGAACAGATGGAGCTTCACTTCAGAAGACTCCAAATCTCCTCCAAAGCCCAGTTGCTAGAGCAAGGCATTCAGCTTTCTCTCTTTGACAGCTGAAGCAGGCTTGGGTACAGTATCCAAGCATGTATCCTGGCTTTTATCTATGATTCTTTCAAAATATGTGACTTGAGCCAGTCCTTTGTAAACCAATCCTTTGCTGAGGCACTTTCCTACATTATTATCTAAGTCTGTGTCACTGGAGGGAAAGAAATCCTTTTGTTCTAGTCCTAAATATCTCAACAGTGAAGCCCATATGCAATGGAATGAGTCAAACAGTATACAGCTGGCACTTCAAAAAAGAGCGAATATGTTGAAAAAGGAATGTGGCCACTAGCTCCTTCTCCTGGCTTTATAAAAGTTTCCACTAATATGATCATATTTTCCTATACAATGTAAAACCAGGATGGGACCCCTGTTGCATGGGAAGTTTCTAGAACCCATATTCTACTAATTGTGGGAGAATACATAGTACATGATCACCATTTAAAGAAAGGTAGTACTCTAATTTTCCTTTTCTCGTGTGTCTCATAATAAGTCAATGTATCTACATTCAAATATCTTAGAAGGCACTTTGGGACTGCCCTTGAAGTCTGCTTTCACTTATTTTTCTTGATTACAAGTGACAAAGAAATGGTTTTTCCAGTTTGAGGGGTCTTCCAGGGGTTGAGTTGTGTTAATTCAGTTTAGGGAGATTGAGTCAAGGTTACTTCTGGGATTTTGATAATCTGGCTTATTGCTTTTTATTTTGGGCTGCACCAACCAGCCTGTTCTGAATACACAAGAGCATAGAGGACACCAATAATATACTATTCAATTAATAAAAAACACACACACAATCAATCAATCATCTGGGTATTGATAGGTCGAAATCACATTACAGTACATATAGCTGAGAATTCAAAAGTAAGAGCTTTTTACTTTCCTTCATTTAAAAGTAGATATAGAAACACCTCTCTCTCTACAGCAATTTCTCTCCAAGTGACAATTAATGTTTCTGGGATACTGGTGATGCTGGGGCCTCTGCTTAGAAAATCTTCGTAGCTTTCTTTTTATGAAATAAACTTCAGTTAATTAGGGAAAAAAAACCTCTGATGGCAAACACCTTAGTAATCAATGCTGTAAAATAAACACTGAAAAATTCCTATAGATTCTGATGGTTTAAAATGTTGAATCACACTGTTCTTGACCACAAATGGAGTCCCACTAAGACAGTGATTGGAAAGGAGACAGAAGGCCAGAATTAAAAAAAAAGTTTTTTTTTTTGCAGTAAAGGATGTTAACAGTTGCAACTGACTGACCCTCCCCCTCAGAACATAAGTTGACTTGCTCAGAATCTGTTATTGCTGAATCCTCTATAGCAGCAATAAAACAAGGTGCAGCAAAGACATTTCAGAACAATCAGTGATAAGAGTAAACTGCAAATGCTTAAAGGGACCAAAGAGGTCTGCCAAACTATACACATTAGTTTTAAAAAGTTGCTAGCAGCCATAAATACAACCAAACACCACAAAATTTATTTTAATTAAGCCCTGGTAACAAAAATAACTTTCTATGTTCACTACTGTATTTGTATTTGGATAAATGTTTTTACATAAACTGTGTACAGGGAATACACAGATTTGCAAATACAAACATGAGTTTTAAATGATCAAAGGGGAACATTTTTGTCTTTAACCGAAGACTTTTTGAAAGGTAAAAGAGCACGCCAACTTTTCACTGATCACCTCTCACACTGATGTGCATCTAATTTGGTCTGCCTCTTCAGTTAAGGAAAACACCATTAAATGAGTCAGTGTGTTCAGTGGAGAACTGTGAAATGTATTCAACAGTTACACTCCCTTCTCTGGAATACACTGATCTACATCTTGCAGGTCCTGTTTTATAAATAACTGTTTGTAGAAGGATGTCCCCATGCTTCAGTGATGAATGCCTCCTTCCTCAGAGGGACTGCCATCATGGATTCTGTATCGCAGGATGTTTAGAGATAACTACGTGCCCGTCCTCTGCATCTGTCAGAACAGATTAAAAGTATGCATCCTGGTTGGCTCTGCTGGCTGATTTGGTTGTGAAATGTGGATCTTTTCATCTCTAAATCATCACTGCAAATGTAGCCAAGTTGGAAGACAAGTAACTATCACCGACATCTAAAAGCTAGCCACTAACCATTATTCAATGGGGTAGCTACCCTTTCATAACCCATGTCTGCAACTGGCACAACTAGAATTTATTTTAATGACAATCTCACCTCTGGGTAGATCAAAAACAGAATGAGCTCAGAGACAATATATTGCCTGCTGGAATTTCTTTGGCTGGACCTGGCAGTTCTAGGCTACCTCCGTGAGTGAGCAGAGCTCTGCAGTTTCCAGGACTATTACCCCTTTAGCTCTTTCTATGGAGGCATTACATCACTAACATTTACGAAAGAAACAATGACTTACATATGTTTGGTCTCTCATCAGCAAACTCATTTAAAAAGTTTCTGGCAAAACCCAGTGTCCCACTATGCAACTGACAAGTGCCACTTCAGGAAGTCTGGCAACTACAATTTGTCAAAGAAACCGTTTCCAAAAAGGTGCTGCTCCATGGACTTTTTTTTGTCCTCAGCTACACATAAAAATCACACCAAGTGTGCAGGTAGCCATTATTTTCTCATAGTCATCTGCTATACTGCATTACAGAAAGTCTGTAATATTTTGGCATTCACGAGCTACCTTTTTTGTCAGTCTGAGGTCTGTTCCTGCTATATTCAGTTTTTGTAGTCAGCCGCCTTACACTGATCTCTGCTGGAATCAAACCAGTGGCTAAGGCCTTTGACTGCAGTATGCCATGCGTACATATATTTACACTCCCTTGATAGTTTGTCTCTGATGATCCCCCTTAACTTGCCATTTTTCATCAATTTCAAATGTTTGGCATTCAAATGTTTTGTTGTCATAAATGAAGGGCTTCTAGCTCCCTGAATAACAGATGGGTCAGACTGTTCCCAGGGGATGAGATGGGTGATGTCAAATTACACAAAGGATGTCAGTTCTAGACAGGCACAAGAGCTTGTTCAACTACATACACATCAAATGCCAAAGTCATTGAGTTGTCACAAGGAGGAAAGATCCAAAGAATATTAACAGCAGACTGTGCTGCTTCTGGGCTTGCTCTCTGCTGACCTGATTCTGAAGTTTGGTTATAATCAGAAATAATAACAATTCTATTCTACGATTCTGGAGAAAATTGCCTTTTCCAAACCTGCTCTCCAGAATCCTAGAATATAATCAGAAGTAATAAAAATTCTAACCAAACCAAACCAAATTTCAAAATCAGGTTGCAGATTTCAGACTCAGCCATACACTATTGGTGTTTATAAAGCAGCAATCCTAAACCGTCCCCAACTCCCTCAAGCACAGCTAAGCACTGCAGGTACAGCACAATGGTGAATCCACTCTCAGTTGTCCATCTCTGTTCTCTTGCATCCCACTTTTACTCTTGCACTGCATTTGGATCACATGGCAGCCACATGGGTGAAGAAGTTCAGTGGGAGACATTCTGTTTCAGTCATGGCTTTTTGGTTGCTGCTTTTTTACTTACTATGTCTTTGTGGGGGAAAAAAGAGTTAATTTGCATGAAGTCCTCACTACAGGCAACCCCTGCTTAGTGCTCTCAACTGGTTCCTGGAAAACCGAGCGTTAAGCAGAATAACGTTAAGCAAAATCCATTTTCCCATTATGATGCCCATGAGTGTTATGACAAAACTCACTGAGTGCAAAGTGGAATTGGGTATCAATGTAAAATGAGTGTTATAGCAAAATAGTGCTAAGCAAAACAACGTTAAGAGGAGGTTACCGGTACTTTGGTGCAGGTAAGGTTCTTCCTGCTGCCTTTGCCTACATTGGACTACTATACTTTCTGTGGCCATAGCATTTATGCAGAGGATCCAAATAAACCTGCCATGTTTCAGCCAGGTCAGCATCATGCTGTTTGGCAAAGAACTTAGTTTTACTGTAGTCAAAATCCTGCTGGCGTTACTGTGTAGTAGCTTTTTGGTGAATGCATTCTAATTCTTTTACAGCAAACACCTGCCATTTTATTTGACAGAGGTTTTTACTGCCATCAAGTGGTACTGGTTGTGCACTGCAACTATAATTCTTTCCAGTATCTCCCTTTCCTTAAACCAGGGATTTTCACATGATAGCCTTTGAAGGGTGCTTCTGGGAGAGAGGAAATAAGTTAGATAAGTACAGGCTCCAGTGTGTAGATAAGTGCAGATCTTCCCTTCCAGCCACTTCCTCCTCCTCCCCCCCAATCACTGCAGTATAGGCTCTTCCCTGCTGGTTGTTCCTCCTCTGTTTCCCAACCCCACTTCAAGCAGGTGAGCACTAAAATAAATTAGTTTTTTACATGGGGGGGAGGGGTGCTCAATTCATAAAAGTTAGAGGGGTGCCCAAGTCTGAAGGTTGAGAACCAGTGCCTTAAAATTTTTTCTCTTCCATCCCATATGTGTTAAGGAGAAGTAGTAACAATACAGCGTTGAATATAAAGGCTGTACTGCCACATGTTTCTAAAGCAGGGGTCTCCAACCTTTTTAAGTAAGAGATCACCTCTGGCATTTAAAACCAACCCAAGATCTACTGTGTGTTGCTGCCACCCTCCTCCCCTGCCCAGCAGATAAGTCTGTGAGGTGGGAAGGGGGAAGGGTGCAAATTGAGACAAAGGGAGAAAAAAAATGATGTGGGGGCATGCCTCCCCAGCAGGTAAGTCCCACCCGGCTGGGGCCCCACTCAACTTACCCCTGGTCCTGCCTGTGCAGCACTGTCCCTCACTGTGGGGGCCTTGATCTAGCCCCTGCCCCTTCCCTCCCCCAAGGACTGACCTGCTGGGCTGGGGCGCATGTGCATGCACATGGGCACTCAGCCCCCCCCCCACTCCAGCCTCAGATCGACTCCAAGAAGCTCCAAGATCTACCAATGGATTGAAATCCACTTGTTGGTGACCACTGTTCTAAAGCAGTTACAAAACACACATGTACCTCATATAAAGCATGGACTTACAGAAACAAGCCTACAGCCAATGAAATGCAGCTGCCACCTCTACAATGACAAGCCCATAGCAACGCAGCAGCAGTTTAGGACAGCCAAGGAAGAAAAGCACAGTGTCTTGTTCAACTGAAAAGGAACATTTAACCAAGCAAGCCAAACTTATTTAAAGCTTACATACTGGCAAGCTTGCAACTTGGATAATTGTCTCTTAAAAGAAGCATGCATGTTTTTGGTTTCGTTCATCTAACCCAAGCTGAAGGTCCATATTTAATATGGACCTCAAGGGAAGATATAGCTCATCCATAAAATGACAACTCTGTTATATATTTGTGATTTCATGGTTCAGAGATTTCTCATTCACTCAAGCACATGCACATCTAACATAGCTTACTGCTCATCGTCTGATGTGTAGAATTTTTCATGTTGTGGAGTCTAGTCGTTTTCATTTTTAGATTACAAATTTACAGATTACAAGGGTTTCCAAAGAGACATATAGTACTTATGATTCCCTGAACCAAAGAAAGGGACTTTGGAGGACATTGACTTATTTTCTCCACAGTGTATAAGGGTGAGTAAAACGTTTTCAGAGCTAAATGCTCCAATCCACATAACCTGGTTAGTTAGCTTGACTAGGGAGGGGGTGGGGGGAGGTGGAGGCTTTGGCACAGATGCCTATAATGTAGGTGTTTTCTTCAGCACATCATTTTTAAAAAGTCTCCTATGTTGCAATCAGTGATACTGCTATACAAATAACTTTGTGCCTATTCACGGGCAATTGATGCTTTAAACCTGATGTTATGGATTTAAACTTTTTTCAGTTTCTACTGTACAGTTCACTTTGCTATTAAATATAGGCCATTTACTCAAGCAATATATTTCAGCATTCACATATCATTCCCCCTTGCTTTCCTGCGCCTTGGACATCTATCAAACCTACCTGTAGCTCCCAAGCACTCTCGCCTATGACGTTCATTCCACGATTTTACTTTGCAAGATTTGCTGCAAGTGAAGACTTCAAAACAGCGAATGCAAGGCATAAGTCGGACCCCTACAGACCGTCCACACTGGTAACAGTATTTAAAAAAAGGACACCTACAAAAGGAACAGTTGTAAGAAAGGACAGCAGAGAGTTTAAGTCAAGCTATTGTGCAAAGTTCCAGGCAATATTGCAAAAGAAAGCAAAGCTCCTTGCACCACAGATGTTAAAAGCTGCAGTACCCCCACAAGAAGAGTGAGAGAGAACAGTTTATCAAAGGTGTCCCCCGTTATGCAGCAGCACTCAAGCCTAGCAGTTATTCTGGGAACATGAAGTGTCCTAGAAGAGGACAAACCCAAGATCTCTGCCACTCGCTCCATTTGTTTAATGTATTGTGCACACCAGCCAGCTCCCTACACTGGTTTCCCCCTCCCATGCATCAGCATCTCTGCAAAGGCAAATGTGGCAACAGATTAATTTGTTCATTTTAAATAACCTAATCCAAGAATTGCAGAGCTCAGTCAGACCTCAAAAGTTTTGGTAGGCAAAGGAAAACAACTGCAGCCACTTTTACAGTGCAAAACAACTACTCTGGGGACAGGAATCATAGGAAAATGGAGCCGAGTAGACTATTAACAGGTGGGTCTTCCATTTCATTGTGGTACTGGCTTCTTTCCAAGAAAGCATTCATATGCAGCTGCCAATCCATTATAAACCCTAGCTCCCTTAGTACAGTCCAGCTCGCCAGACTCCATTTTGTCACAGTGTGTTCCTTCCGATGTGTAGCACTACCTGACAAAGCTAAACTGAGATTTGAACGCCTATCTCCTGAGGTCTCAGGCAATAAGAATAACCATTGGCCTCTAATCTGCAGTTTTCTACTGATGCTGTTCAGGATAAGCATGGTGCAGGAAAGATAGAAAGGTTTCCCCCAAGACAGGCAATTGCTCTTATTTGTCAAGCTACAGGCTGCAAAGAACTCTGTCACAGCAGCTGTGCAGTTAATGTATGACCCTAGGATAGAAGATGTGCGTACATATTTCACTGTTGGCACCTGATGCCCAGCTCTGTGCCAAGTAAGAGAGCCACTCTTTAATAATGCCTTAACTCCCTTTCAATAAATGTAACACAATAAGGGCAAATAATATGCCACCCCACATTCGCCAAGAGGTTGTTAGTGCATCCGTCTGCAACAGGTAAAGAGTTAGGTTCACATGTCTTCTGCTGTCTGACTTACAACAGGGAAGGAACCAAGCCTTTTACTTATCGTGCTCCAGTGCAGCAATCCCAAGAGTCATTCAATCTGTTTTAGGTGCCCAAGTGCATTCTTTCCAGAAACGGTCCTCCAGGCTACTTGGTTTGTCTTTAACAGTTTAAGGATGATGTTGGCTACAATGTGATCACCTAACATCTTTGCCAAAGATGGCTTTGGTTTTACAGCATTTCTGGTAATGGAGCACTGACTAATATCTTATTTGAATGTCAACTCCATTAATACACTCCATATTGTCAAAAGGACTACTGAGCTAAAAAAAAAAAAATCCAAGAACTTCCCTGCACTGTTAATGTACACAGCAGGGTGCAGCAGCTCCTGGAGAATGCGGGTAACTTACAACTCGGACAACGTAACGGATTCTCTATAGGAAAAGAATAATTTCAGCTTCTATTTTCCATCCCTTGCATTTTTGTGGCTCAGAGAAAACTCATGACTACAGGCTCAGAGCCAGGCTTTGCCTACTTCCTCCTGTTCTCTTCAACATTTATTCATTTCTAATTACCAAACCTGAGGCTTGTGGAGCTTAGTCTCCATGCTTAATACCAGTTTATTGAGCCCGTTTCCTGCCATAGATAAGCTTCTGTTTCAAGTTTAAAAAAAAAAGAACATTATAAGCAGTCAAACAGGAAGAGGAATCCTTAGTTCTATAAATACAATTCAGGCCTACAGTGAAACTATTAAACAGAGTAAACACACATACATTTGCTTGTGTGTGTGAATTCCTAGTCTCCCATTGCATCCTGGTCTTTAATTATGGGCCACAGTACCTAAGCACTTATGCTGAATTGGCATGCAAATAAGATAATTGTTGTGCAATTAGCCACATGATTTATGCACATAATTGGTCTGAGAAATCTAGCCCTTTATTTTTAGTTCGGGTGTCTCAGTCTCAAATTCTTGGCTTCTTTCCAGAAGACTTGTAATACCTACAGAGTGGCACCCTGTCATGACCAGGGATCCGCATTTTCTGTTTCCCATGGAAAAATGGAGGGGGGGGAGGGAAAAGAGGATTTCCTCCTTTACCTGAGGTAAATGCAGATTTTTCCTTCTAATGAAGAAACCCCCAGACTTGGCAGTTTTGCAAGGAGCTCTCTGCAGGCAGCACAGTTCCAGCCTGCAGGGAGCTGGGAGGAAGCAGGAGGATCGTGAGGCAGGGGGTGCCATGTGCATGTATATGCACATGGCCGCCAGGCAGCCTGGAGACCAGCTCTAGCAGGTAAACTGGGATGGGGGTTGTGGGATTGAGGCCCCCATAGGAAGAAAGGAAGGGAGTTGGGCAGGGCTGGGGCTGCTGTCCAGCCAGGCAGTGTGGGGCTTGGGGCCAGAATGTGTGGCCACGAGGCCCTTGCAGGGAGCGGATGGGGCTGTGGGGAGCTCGTCCAGGGAGTGGGAGGTGGGGACGGCTCCCAACCACTGTGTGCACTCCCACAGGGCTATGGGGGCACATGCCCCTCAGATCTGTGTGCAAGGCAGGGGCAGGGGCAGGCTCTCTACTGCAGGTATGGGCTCCCCGCCCCACTGCCCACCCCCAGGGCCTCTGCAGCCTGGCAGGTGCGACCCAGTGTGGCAGGGCAGAGTGGGGCTGGATGGGGAAGCTCCTGGCTGCTGTGAGCTCCATGCTGCCTTGGCGAGGCATTCCCTGCCCATGCAGCTCTGGTGGTGTGGGGTTGTGTCCCTTGTTGCTGCCACACGGTCAGGGGGTGCCTTGCCAGGGCAATGCGGAGCTCGCAGCAGCCAGGAGCTTCCCCACACAGCCCTGCTCTGCCCTGCCACACCAAGTCGGACCCGCTGGGCGGATGAGACCCAAGGGGAGGGCAGGGAGCCCAAGCCCACATTGGGCAGCTCTGCACACAGATTTGGGGGGCACAGGTCCCCTCTGCCCCCCCGAGTGTGCACAGCAGTGGGGAGCCAGCCCCCCCACTCCCGCATGCAGAAGGCTGGCAGCAGGCAGCAGGGGTGAGGAGCCGGGCTCCGCACTCCACTCCACTGCAGCAGCTGCTGCCTCCCACAAGCGGCAGCCAGGCCTCAGTGCTGCTGCAGGGACATGGGGCTGCGGATGTGGGCCCCTGGCCCCATAGCCCTGGCAGCTGGGGCCCCTCCATAGAGCTGAGGGAGCAGGGGGCTATGGGGGGGAGTGGGGGATACTGGCAGGGCCAGAGGGCTGTGGATTGGGAGTGAGGGGCCTGGACCTCCATTCTGTGACCTAAGGGGGCAGGGGGAGCTCCGATTTTCCATGTTAAAACAACCAAAATCAAATACCAAAATGCACAGGTACTTAGAATTTATTTTATTATAGCGATTGAAGCACTGGTAAGCTTCCAAATTGCTTTAAAATTGTAAATATATGAAAACACTGTGTTCAACTGATACCTATATATATATATATATATATATATATATATATAGTGGTCTTTTATTTTCCATGATAAAAAACCCAAAATCAGATACC
>NW_017728929.1:4149716-4161902 GCF_001723895.1 Crocodylus porosus | reverse complement strand
GCATGTCAATTTTTATTTTAATAATAGATTTTGGGGGTTTAATCAGAGAATTTGTTGGGGGAGTGTTATCAGGGAAAACCAGGTTCCCTGGTCATGACTTACCAACTTCATGCATTTTCAGACCTTCTTACATGGGATCCTGCTTAAAAAAAATAATGTCCAGTTCCAAGAGTTTCCTATCATATGTCTGTACTATTTCCCACAAGTAAGGAAACCATTGCTTTAAAAATATGAGATATAAATACAGGTGTTAAAACACCATGAAAAGATAGCAATATGGGAATTGCTTTAAATACTTTCAACATTTGGAGGGGCCCATAATTAAATGGGTTTGTTTTTAATTCAGACTTTTTTAAAGCCGACTGCCCTAGAGCAGTGTGGCATGTTTTAGCCAGGAAGGAGAGAGACGATAATCTGTTTGTAGCCCTCTCAAAACCAGGGAGATGTCATTTGTTCTGTTTCCACTGGAATGACTTCATAAAGTATATGCTGCTACTAGAGCATATGGACATTCTCCTTCTAACAGCTGCAAGACGACAACTGACCAAATATTCTTCTGATGAGTCATGCACCTCTACCCTGGCCAACACCCTGAGAGTTAAATCAGGGAGTTTTGGTGCTAAACCTCCTGCTACCCTCCCCAAGTTTCTACAGGAAGAGGAACAGCCCAGGATCCATAAGAGACTCATGTCCTCTGTGTATCAAACAGTCAAGGCTGCACTGCACACAAAACAAGCCAGATCGAGGACCTAAATCACTGTACCTGCACCCATGCTGCAGTAGCAAACAGCCTGCAAACAATCCTTCCACTGAAACATATTAGCATAACAAGTTTGTAAACAAAATCAATAGCTTTGTGGATAATGTGCAAACCCAATGATGGGCTTAATTCACAAAATGAAGTATTCCCTACAAAAGCAATTCACCTAGCTACAGCATAATCTGCAGCCACCTTTAATTAGTGAAAATGAAGAAAAAAGTTATTTACCTGGAACTAGAGATCTCCCAGAGTGGTGGCCCTGCACAGTCACAATTTTGGACTCTGTCCTACAGTGCCCCATGAGCTTTATAACTGAAAACAGACCACAAAGTCATTCCGACAGCAGGGTCTGTCTTGGTTGCACAGTTAACTTGATTTAGCTATGCCCAAGTAGCTTCCCTGAATAAGGGTCCTTTAATGAAAACGGCCCCGCTGGAAAAAATAACTCTTGAACTGTAGTATCCACATTGGCACAGCACTCACTTACATAGGGCATCAAGATTTCTGGGGACATTTTCCATGGCTCTTTGTACTCTGGTAAAGCTAAGCTTCTCTACAGCTTCTTTCCCATTGACCTGTGGAAGAAAGAAGTCATCTGCCAGTACAGTAACTGGAGTTCCCTGGCATGTGTTGGTTAGGAATATTCCTTGCCCAGTTGTGTCCATTGGAAAGGCACCTGTGCCCTGCAAGACTTCATGCTCCCCCTTTCCAAGAACGTGAGGGACAGCGTGCGATCATCCACCCTTCATTTTTTTTCACCGACACAGAATCCCAGTGTTACCACACTTTACAGGAGAAGGCTAGAGGAGGTGTGGTAGAACAAATACTAACACCACATCTCATAGGACTCCGGTAACTGTCCATGTAAAGTAAATTTTCACTTTCTTTCTTTTTTTTCCAGGACCAAGGGAACCAGAAAACAGTGAGGAATAAGTGGAGGAATTTGTGTGGAATCTGTCCCAGAGGAGGAAGGAGCAGTCCTTGTCCGTTGGAGGTAAAGGACTTTGCCTGTCTGCCCATGGCATGGCGGTTCATTGGGTTGGTGTTCATACCTTGCCAAGTCTGTTTGTTTGATCCTGTATGCTGTGAGCAGGCCAAAAGCCTTGAATCTAAGAGCACATTCAAAATTCAGTGCTTTTGATCACACCTGATAGATGGTTAACAGCTTAGCCTAAATGAGGGGGCAAAGCTGACCTAGACAAAAAGCTTAAAAAGCAAAACAACCACTGACAGCAAGCATGATGGAAGCATGTGCAGGAGTCTGAGATTTTTGTCTTCTTAAAAAAGGTAAAGACAGGGAAAAGGAGACAATGGGATGTAGACGCTGCAAATGTGCATCACCCTGGAGTGGGTGCCTGACAGCTTATCATGTATGAAGTGTTGCTGGGTAAAATTCATGGAGCAGAAGAATCTGAAGACTGGAGCTCTGTGCAACTGGTGATGATGCCAGAGATTTGAGGAGAGAAAAGAACTCAAGGTTTGCTTAATAAACTCGTTTTGGGCAGGACAGACTTGTAGACAAGCAGGGTGATCTGTAGTCGCATGCTTCTGTGAGAGCAAGACAGAGGAAGAAACTAGCTAAAGGAGGAGAAACAGAGTTGAGTAAAAGGTTTTCTTGTACTGGAGAAAGGATTTAAAAAAAACGCCAGGAAGAAACAGAATATGAGGTGGCATAGAAGACAAGTGCAGCTCACCCCTCAAAAGAGAGAAATGAAGATAACCAGAGCCCAGAGTTCAAAGATGAAAAAGGATGATATGCAGAAGTCAAAAAAGAGAATGGGAGAGATTCACATCCAATTATATAATTAGGAATTCCTTATTGAGTGGTAAAAGCAGACCACTTTTAACACTATGGATTCCTGTTTGAAACCGCTGCATTTATCTTATAAACCATGTTTGCACATCAAACAGTGCTAATATTTCAATCCATATTTCTCTCGGTTCAAGTTCAAATTAGAAGCCTTAACCTTATTACAAGCCACATGTAAGTATATCACTTCTTGTTCAAAGGTGTCCAAAATGCACCTGCTATATTGCGCAAGCTGAAATCCATCACTTTAAACCCCCTTCATAGCCAAGCAAAGCCTGCAAGTTTTTGCCCTGTCCTTTGGAGCCACTTCCAAGTACAAATAATCACTTTAAAGACCCAGTATGGAAAACCTGCTCCAGTATCTAGGAATCAGCTTACTTACTGAGGTAATGAGATTTCATTTTGTTTTTTTCACAGGCTGCCCAGAACGTGGTCCTGCCATCCTTTTCCTTAAGCAAAATGTTGGATGAGGCCGAAGCACTGACTATATACTCGATTCTGCTTTCCTGATATGTTTCCTTAAATGGCCTGTATGCTCTTTTCCTTCTATGCTGCTTGCATACAATAATACAGCTAATTTACTAGACAAGGATTTGCCTGTACTAACCTTGAGCAACCTACTAAACTCAAAAATCCTAACCACAAAGCCTTGGATCATTCAAGGCTTACATGTACAGTGCTGCACCAGAACAGACCCAATAGACTCTAGGAACTTAGCTTCACCTCTCCCTGCTCCCCCGCAAATTATTTTCTTTACCTGTTGAATTAACTCTTTCACATTTTGCAACTGTGGGAGCTTTGGAGTGACTTATTTCTTTTCAGAGGCTTGGATTTCTTTGGGTGATACTTTAACTGGACCAACTGTGTAGCTGGGGTAGTTAGGTAAGCTTTCAAATGCAAGACTTCTTTGTCAGGTCTGACCCATTTTTTAGTATTTTTTCCCAACATTCTTGCCACTTTTCAGAAACATTCATCATATGAGTAAGGACCCATTCCCTATGAGCTACAGCAGTTAAGACTTTCCCCCAGACTCTACAGGAACCTTTCAATAACAGATTTCAAACAACTCCCAATCTTTCCTCTTCTGGAAAGCTGCAACAGAATGTTGCTATTATAGTTTCTGGGCCTTAAGGAAAAGAAACTCATTCACTGAAAATCAATTGGCTAAAAATAATTTTATTTAACCTGGGCCACATATCTAGTCTATACAGAAACTTGTACAGACTAAATCTGTAGGATGGATTTCCTGCTATTTACCACACAGTTAATAAGCCTAATGAAGTCCAAACAGACTAAAAGCTTGCTCCACATCTCTACACCTGGGATTTTGTACTGGCAGTCCAAAACCTAGTCATTATCTCCAGTTGAGGCCATCTAAGTAATTCACTCCTGGATCCCATGGTTCCCCAGGCTTCTTATTATGTTTGGTCTAATCATTTGTGCCAAAGCCAGGGCCCACTATTCCCAGGAATTTCAGTTCCTAGTGTACAATCAAAAGCCAAACTCCCATTGAACCTGTTTATCAAGTCAGTTCTAAATAAAAATATTTGGAAAGCTTGAGGTTAGACAGGTAAGCTGCCTTTGACAGACTAGGGAAGACTAGGGAGCTAGGCAAAGCTAGGTCTATGAATGTACAGAATTTGAGACCAAAACATCCACAACCCTTAGTCTGTTCTCCTGCGTACCACGGACCACAGAATTTCCCTAATTCCTGCTATGTGTCTAATAGTTGCAGTTGAGCTAGAGCAGGGGTGGCCAACTTGCAACACAGGTGCAACAAGTAGCATGGGCAGCTTGGGTGTGGCACATGGCAGATCAGTGAAGGGATAGGCAGCACAGGGGCAGACAAGACAGGGAGCACAGGGCAAGAGCAAAGTATCAGATCGGGCAGAGAGCACAGGGCAGGGAGCAAAAAACAAGAAGGGGGAGGGGCGGACAGCAGATAAGGCAGAAGACAGTGATCAGAGTGGCATTCAGAGAAAGTGTAGCACTTAATTTGAGGCTCCCACTAAACTAGAGCATATATTTTTGTACAAATCCATGTACAATGTAAAAGTCTCAGCAACAGGAAATCTAATATAACCCTTGGTAAGCTGTTAAACATGTCTGCCTGTTCTCTAATCTGAATCTTTTTACCTTCAATGATTTATTAAGGCTCACACTCTTTAAAACAGAAAGTCTAAAACAAACTTCTCCCAGAACTTTTATGGAGACCACAAGTTCTACAATCATCATTCACAGCTACCAGTTCTAACCATCTTTTGATGGTTGCAACTGAATATAAACATATACAGAAGTAAAAAATGCAGGATGCTTCCTCTGTATAACTCCTGCTGCTATGGCTGAAGAGCACTACATCCAAATGTCTATGGACACTGCCTCTCAAGTTTATCATGTGCATCTGTAATCTCTCTTAAGACAGCTGGTGTTATGAACTCACTTAGCTGCCTGGGCACAGCCAGGCATAGTGAAAAGTCTGAACGTTATATAGGGAAAGACACAACACTAATGGAGGGATTTGAAGGCTGGGAGAAGAGATTGATGTGGTCAGAGCAGGAGTGAAAGATAATTTTAGCTACTGAAAGTTGGATAGATTGAAGAGGGGAAGTTAAAATAAGGGAGACCAGAGATGGTGCCAATAGTTCAGTGAGACAAAACCAGAATGCAGTATTTTTTATTATAAAATATAAAGCATTAATATCCAGTATCTTTATCCTACCTCACTTCCTCCACCTGTGATGTTACTGAAGGGTACCTGTCTCCACATTTCCTTTTAGCAAAGGCGACACGAATACCTGAATCCACTATACCAACATATAGAGAAGAAAATTAGCACTTTTCTCTGACAAACGCCTGAGATTAAAGGTACTAGACATTAGAACCAAAACTACATTCAACCCTATGGCTGGGTTAGGTCTCAACTGTGTAAATACATCAACATTTTCACCTTGAAACTGAGGGCATAGAAAAGGCAGCAAAATAAAAATATAATGTTTAAAGCCTGTTCAGAATGCCGGTCATATGAGTGTATAAGACTTCTTTGAGACTAATGTCAGACATCAAGAATCAGTGGAATAAGACATGTCATTCTGATTTTCATTTCCCAGTAAAAACTAGAAACCATATGTCATATCTACAAGTCCAAATGCCTTAAGAAGCTTTATACATATAACATCTTCCATCAAAGAACTTCATGGTAAAATGTCTCCACTGGGGAAACTGAGGTACAGAGAAGGTCACAGCTTATAAGCAGATGATAATCTCATCTGACCTCCTCTAATGCTGGCAATAAAATTTCAGGTTAGTCTGAACTTCACATTAACATTTAAATCCACTTCTCAAATTTTAAACAGACTGTACAAGATGAGCCTATGCTTGAGACACAGGTGTCAGGAGACATAGATCAGTGATTCTCAACTGGGGTGCCATGGGGTGCCTTGAGATTATTAAGGGTGCCATGTAATGTTAGTACTAAGTGTACAAACCTGATTCACAAGATTAAACCAAGTCATTTCAAATAGGACACAGTAGTATTAAAAGCATTTTGACCTGTTGCAGGCTTTCGAGTTTTCTGCAATAAAATTAGTATTCAGTTATGGTTCTGTAGTAAAAAAATCACGTTAAAACTCAGAGGTGACATTTTCTGAGGGGTGCTTTGTGTCTAACAAGGTTGAGAACAACTGACCTAGATTCTCTCCTTAACTCTGCCAGTTTTGAATGGGACTAAGCAAGTGACTTAACCTGAATGCACAGACAATGGCACTTACTTACTGTATATGAAGTGCCAAGATTTCCTCAAGTGTCTTACAGAAATACAAATGTTAGTAAGAGCCACAGTCTCAGACCACCATGTGTGAATACAGTGTTATAAACCCTCACATATCATTAAGCAACTTCCACTGAAATGTTCTTGCAGGTGAAAGACTTAGTTGAACTCACATTTCTTAGATTTTTGAAGTTCTTCTCTATCCCACTGCTTCTCCTTCTCAAGGACACGCTCTCGAAGGTGCTCACTTATGTAATCAAGCAGAAACCTGCGTGCATTGAAAATCTCCCTTTCTGGTGGCAATAATGCATGATATGGAGTATGTGCTATCCTTTTATCCTGCAATACAAACCGAGTTTATGTACAGCAGAACTTAGGAAACAGGAATTTAACATGCCAAAAGAGCTTAAGTGTATTGTACCTAGCTAGAAGTAAAGTTGGCTTATTTCAGGTATGCCCACCATGGTAGTAGCACCACATACCACTATGTCATCCCTGCTAGAACTAAAAGTTCCAAATTAGAACAAGAGATGCAGATGTCCTTCCCAGAATACCAACATTTTTTTCAAATATACCCACATCTCCTACCTCTCAAGAGAGTGTCTTAATCATTATGCTATATAGCTGCACCAATAATACATTTGTCAGTGCACTTTTTTAAATAGAAATAACCTGGGAGAAGAGATTAGAAGGTAGGACTTGCCCATAAGGGAAGAATTCAGTCCACTAGGTTACAGAATCAGTCAAGTATTGCAAAACAAAGTCTGAAAGCAAAATCAATAATATGGAATTAAGTCAAGCATATTTAAGATTTCTGAAAATCAACCATTTAATTTCTAACTGACACACTGGGATTTATAGTGATGCTTCCAAGAGGCGTGGGCTTCTGAAAACTATCATCTTGATGATGCAGCTTATGTTTCTTCTGATAGTTTGAACGAAGTGACCAAAAGAAAACATAATCAGTTTATGATGACACTGTATACCCATTGCAGGAATATGGAGGTCTCCACAGAGGGATATATTCTGAAAACTGATGATCTGTGGCAGTGAAGCTGTGGGGTTTTTTTCAACAGGGTTCAAAATGTTCACGTTTTTTTTGCAGTCCAGCCCCAGTGCTGGGCGGTAATGCACCGACACATGACCAACCCATTTCCAAAACCCTTGAGTGAAATGAACTGACAACGCTGAATTGATATAACGCATGTCTTTTGGTAATGCATTTCCAAAGGCCATGATATTTTATTTTCAATGACTAATAACTCAAACTCAAAGGGACACTCAAGTACAAACTGAAAAAATGTCATGTTAATGGCTCACAACATCTACCACTACAAATTTATATACAGTGTTGTTCTTTAGCATGTTACACTTTATGAAATAAACTTTGCCAATAAAATGCTTGGATTTCTTTGTAGGCTACCATATTTTGTTGCATACAACATGCCCTGAAATACAATATACACCTAGTTTTTGAATGAAGGAAAAATAGATTTTTTTTCCAGAGTTAAGGCTCCATAGAGCAGGGACAGAGCCTAATTTTCATTTGGCTCACCTTGCCTTTCCTGCTTAACTAAAGCTGAAACCCTAGCTGTGGCTGAAGCCTAGACTCCATGGGTGGCTCCATGATTCTAAAGAGCTAAAGAGTCTCCAGCACTGTGAAATAGGAGTGTACAGCAAAACTGCCCTAAGAAAGCTTGACAAGGTGACCATTAAAACGTCAATATGGACCATTAAAACAAAAAACAGACATGAAGATTATTAAAAAGGAGAGACCATCATTAACACCTCCGGCGTGAAGACCAATAAGCTATTAAGTCAAATGTGTGCCTCAGCTGCCTGAACAGTAATACTACAACTGCTGTACTATGAAGGAGGACTCAAAGCAGGGTGCTTCTACTCTGGGCAATAAAACCAACATCCCTACTTAATACATGCACTCTAATTTGCAGAGAAGGGGGGAATTTTTGGGAAAAGTTGTGTATTGTATTCAAGAAAATACAATTTTGTCTCAATGACAGATTCACAGACATCCTGACTAATGCTAAGGAACAGCCTGCCTACTGAGCTATAAATCAGAGCTAGTTTCATACAAGAAAAGCAACCTAGAGCATGAACCAAAAAGGAAACCTATGAGTATGAAACCAGAGATTAATCATGCGTATTTTTTCTAGTATTTTTTTCTACTATATTGTAGATGCAGATGCTTGAAATTTTTTTTACAATTTGGGGATTGTTATCAGCTGTCAGTCATTTGATTTTGGGCTGGTGTTTTTAAGCGTAAAAAAAGCTCTTCTCTCTCCCTAATATTCCCCCCCACAAATGTACCCATTAAAAAAAATCATACCCTCTCAACCTCCATTTTGTTAAGCTAAACAAGTCAAGATCCTTTCATTTTCCTCTGTAAGAAAAGGTCCCCATTCCCTCAACCATCTTAGTGGCCTTTCTTTGTACATGTTCCAATTTAAGTTTGTTGTCCCTAAATGCTGGGGATAAGAACTTCATATAGTATGCTAAGTTTTACCAATATCTTCTACAGTGCTAAGATTACTCCCTGAGTCTACCTTGCCTAATACGCTTTGGAACTGCATTAGCCGCAGCTCATTCATCCTACAAATCAGCTAAAACTAAAACATGCTAAAACTTCCTCAGTTGTTTCTAGTCTCCGCACCTGCACCCCATAGCCAAAATCTTTGCTATTGATCCCAAAGTGCATGACTGCACTTCAAACTATTAAACTTATTCTCCTTTCTAATGCTTTATTCTACAAGATTATTTAATCATTCTGAAATAATAATCTAATCCTTTCTGTATTGCCAGGGCCTCCCAGGCTTAGAGTAATTTCCAATGTCATTAAGTCATATCTAGTTTCTGTCTTAAGATCAGTAATAAAAATGTTAAACAGGATCCTCTCCTAACACCTGAAATATGCCCAAAAGCCACACTGGAGTCTCTGTGCAAAAAGCAGGTTTTTGGATCTCAAGATTCTATTCATTCTGCCCATAGCTGCTACAAATAGAGAACACTGGGGGTTTTTTTCCAAATCTTAAGCTTCAAACATACGTTTGTATTTTACAATGGCCAGCCTCAATTAATTGATCTTGAATTTTAGTAGAAAGCCAATTGAAAAAAAACAGACATCTAAAAGACGCAACTCATAATTTTGTGTTAAAGCAAAACACGTGTATTTCACTGCAGTTTCAAACTACTGGGCCCAAAATCTTGGTTGAACGACAGCTTTAAAGGTTTGTGTGTTTTATTTTCAAGTTCATCATCTTGTCTCATACTTACACCAGCATCAATAATGAACAGAGATTAATTGAATTCTTAGTATTTTACTGGGAAACTAAAGAGTAGCAAAAAACTACTTCTGCTTACCCTAAGATAGGCTAAAGCCGACACAGTCTAATGTTATAGATTCTTATAGAGTTCACCTGTCAGTAGGATACATATCCCTATTTATAATGCCTTCTTCTAACATTCTTCCAATCTCCTACAAACACATACTGCTCATGCTTGTACCAGCTAGCAATATTTATTAACATTTTGCAAACCATTTATAAATGGAAATTTAATATATAGGGTAACCAATTTTTCTCTTCCAGAACTAGGACTTTTTAAACATCTGTCAGCCTTATGTACTTCACAGTTTAGGAAAAAATGGAAAGACCGCCCTCCCATCCCTCACACACAAAACAGAAAGTTGGTGGTTCTTTCTGCATTAACCCCCTGCTGAACCTATAGGTGCAGAACTAGAAAAAGCAGGTTGTTTGCGCTTGTGGATCTGGAGAACATCACTAGCATTAATATTAAAACAGAAGTTTTGGGATGTAAGAGGTACCTGACAGTATGTATAGTAGGCATAGTCTACTACAGTTCCCACTCCAGTCTTCTTCCCTTGACCAACAGTAACTGGCATCAGGGGATCTGCACCAGCTCCAATCAGCCTGTCAATCTTGAGAAAGAAAAAAAGTATTTCCAGACAGCAACATTAAAACAAAAATGCTCAACAAAATCACAGCCTCCTGTCACCAGTGGAGCAAAGGGATTGCGCATCAGAGCCTGGCCTCTACTTAGGCACATGCTGCTGTGCGCAGGAACAGGCCTGGGTGTATCTTTCCCCACATTACAGCCACAAGTGAAAGGTTCCCCTGAAGAATGTTCACCTCTCCACATGAGTTTTCTTAAGGCAAAACTCTTATTATCCATATAAGCAATGGTGATGTGTTTTTCCAAGGCATCCCAGCCTGGAGGAGCAGCTGCAAAAACAGACAAAGCTGACAATTCTGCTGAGGGGGGAAAGCAGGTAAAAATGGGACCCAGGTAGAGCTACCCTTCTTCCCCTAGCAAGATCTCCAGACTCCAAACTGATGGGAAAATTATGTTGCATTTCAAATCACGGCTGATGGGTGTGCCAAATCCACATAGGTCATGGGACACTAGGGTTAACAACAAACACCTACCACATTTTAACCATAACTTGTCCCTATTTCCATTAGGTATTTGACATCATGCTTGTTAAAGCATGTCAACCAGTCTTCTGATTGCTCCTTGTCCCACCATGAACACCAAGCCAGAAACAGAAGCAGCTTGTTTACTGTGACTGAGAACACAGCTCAGTTACCAAGAGGAAAAAAAAAAAGCATCACTGAAAAAACAGCTGAACCACTAAAAAGAACCAGGATTCAACACATCTGGTGAAACAATTAATTGGATAAAACGGCGTTAAAAAAAACAAACCAACATACGTTTCCTTACCAAAGAAATTCGACTTGCTGCTGTTCTCTTCTGTTCATATGTTGTGCTGACAGCTGCACAAAGGGCACTTCCTATGCCTTTGCTCAATGGCAGATTAGGGTCAGCTCCATATGCTAGGAGTTCTATCACTGCCTGTAAACGTGCATGGGTAGATGGTGAAAATAAATGGATGAGAGCACTAAGCAGGAAATGGAGACTCCCAAAGCAGCATACTTGGGGGTAGCAGCATGCGTGGAATGTACATGCTACTTCAAGGGATAAAGTAATATAACACTGATTTATTTTAGAATACTTTTTAACTCGCTTCATATTAGATCTTTAGCATGACCAATCTGAATCTTGGCAGAATACTGTTACCATGGAGAAATGTGTCAAATACTTAAAATAATACACTGTCTTACACCCTTTCCTGCTAGCTCCGAGTAGTATAATCTATTCAACAAATTCTGAATTTGTATCTTCCAAGCAGCCACCATTATCCCACTACACACACATCTGACTTAGAAGGAATTTTGAACAGGCACCCTATTATCAGTTACCTGCCTTTATTGATCTGGATAAAACTCCCACAAACCAGTCTCTAAGCCTTCTGTTTCATTCTCTAATCAAAGGTGTCTGCTGAAAACTGCAGAGCTTTTTATATATTGTGCAAGGTCTAGAACAGTGGTGCTCAACCTTCAGGCTGTAGGCTGAATCCAAGGTAAAGAATGCTCTCACTACTCCCCTGCCATTAAATTTACAGACCTGAGGGGAGCCCCATGAACCAAATGACAGTTGCATTGGCTCACAGGGCCAGACTGGATGTGCAAGGGGTTACTGTGGCTTGCAGGGTCAGAGCTAGTATGCGCAAGGCTGATCTGGTGCTCAGGATCAGATGCAGTGTGCACATGGTTACTCCATGGCTAGATCCACCGCACAAACTGGTCCTGCACTACTCATCAAGCCTGTGGGGCTAGAAGGTTGAGCACCACTGGTCTAAAAGATTTCATAGATTTCATAGACATTAGGGCTGGAAGGGACCTCGGAAGATCATCGAGTCCAGTCCCCTGCCCAAAGGGCAGGAAGTCAGCTGGGGTCATAGGATCCCAGCAA
>NW_017728929.1:4120446-4149406 GCF_001723895.1 Crocodylus porosus | reverse complement strand
CTCTGGACTCTCTCAAGCTTCTCCACATCCTTTTTGAATTGTGGAGCCCAAAACTGGACGCAGTACTCCAGCTGTGGCCTCACCAAGGCTGAGTACAAGGGGAGAATGATGTCCCAGAATTTGCTTGAGATGCAACTATGGATGCAAGCCAGCGTTTTGGTCGCTATGGGTAGCTATATTTATGTCTAGGTCATTATATGGTCCCAATAACCACAGTATCACAGCTCACAAGCTAAAAATAAGTAGTTACAGTACAGGACTTAAAAGTCATGATCACAAAGGGCTGTGTGGCTTTTAAAACTGGAAATAGCTGAACAGTGCCAATAAAATCAAATATCTATTTTTCATTAACTTTTTTATGCATCCCTTTAAAATAACAAAATACACTCAAGCCATGCCAAGTAATCTTCAAACATGTATTTCTGACAGAGGGCAACCTTTTTCACATTAAGGAAATCGAGATTTGTAGAACACAACAAAACCCAAATTCAACGCAGCAAATGCAACATATTTTAGCAGCAGCAGTGCAATACTTAAAAAGCTATATGCATGTCTCCAGTCAGAGACAGTGCATGCTGGATGGAGTATACAGCCCTGCAGCACAGACAATTATAACTGAATTTGCATTGTAAAGATCACTTTCACACAAACTAATAGGAAAGTTAGCATCTCTGCTGGGGAGGAGGCTCTTCTCAGCCAGACTGGCTTACCTGCTCCATTGGGCTTTAAACTAAGCCCACCAGGGGAGAGAGGGACTACTGGCACTGTTGGCCGGCTGAGTGACCCTTGCAAAGCCAGCAGGCCAAGGCACTTAAGAGAGCCTACCCCTGCCCCAGCCCTAGAGCAAGCTGTGGGCAAGGCAAGGGCCCCCAAGGGGACACTTGCATGCCTGTACATCAATTCCAAGAGCTTGGGGAATAAACAGGAGGAACTTGTCCTCCTGCTCAACACAAATAATTACTATGTCACAGGGATAACAGAGACCTGGTGGGACTCCACCCATGACTGGACCACAGGTATAGACAGCTGTACCCTGTACAGGAGGAATCAAGTGGACAAAAGGGGCGGAGGTGTAGCTCTGTATGTCAATGACAGCTGTGCATCCCTACAAGCTGACCATTGGCATCCAAGGTGAATGACTAGAGACCCTCTGGGTTAAAATCCATGGGGAACACAGCACAGGAGATACAATGGTGGGAGTCTACTACAGCCCTCCCTTCCAGAATCAAGAGATTGACCAGGAGTTCATCAAGGAATTGGCTGAGGCTGCATGCTCCCAGCCCATGGCTGTCATGGGGGACTTCAACTACCCAGACATCTCGTGGGAAGAGCACTAGGCCAAATCCGAACGGTCGCAAAGCTTTCTCACGTGCATGGATCAGCTCTGACTCAAGAAGTCCACGGGCCAACAAGATGCAAAGCGCTGCTTGACCTGGTACTGGCAACTGGGTACTACCAAATCAGCAACCTAATGATCGAAGGGAAGCTGGGTGACAGCAACCATGAACTGATCACTTTCACCATCTGCCAAAAAGCTGTCAAGTCAGTCAGGAGTACAGAGGTCCTGGACTTCAGGATGGATTACTGACAAGCTCAGGAGACTTGTCGGTCAGGCCCTAAGGGACCACGACCCTAAAGGGAGGGGAGTCCAGGAAGAGTGGTTGCTCCTCAAGGGAGCAATCTTAAATGCACAAGCTAAGGCTATTCCGTCTCAGAGGAAAGGTGGCAAGAGGGCACAGCAGCCCCCTTGGCTCTCCGAGGAACTAGCAGTCCTTCTGCGTCTAAAAAGACAGACTTACAAAGGATGGAGGATGGGATCCACCTCCAAGGAGGAATACTCTGCACTGGCTTGGACCTGCAGGGAGCAAACCAGGAAAGCCAAGGCTGCAATGGAACTCCAACTGGCTACAAGTATCAAGGACAATAAAAAGTCCTTTTTTAGATATGTGGGGAGCTGGAGGAAAAGCAAGGGCAACACTGGACCCTTGCTAAACCAAAAGGGAGAACTGACAACCTACACCCAGGAAAAAGCCAACTTGCTAAATGGGTACTTTGCGTTAGTCTTTCACAAGTCCCATGGGATGCCCCTGCCCATTACTGGACAGGGATGCCTAAGTGAGGGTGGTTCCTTGCCCTCCATCAATGCTGACCTTGTGAAGGAACAGCTTGAGAGGCTGGACACCTTCAAGTCAGCCGGCCCTAACAATTTACACCCCAGAGTATTCAAGGAACTGGTTAGCATCATAGCTCAGCCCCTTCGAGAATTCCTGGTGCTCTGGTGAAGTGCCCGATGACTGGAAAGCCAACATGGGGCCTACCTTCAAGAAAGGGAGGAAAGTGGATCCAGCAAACTACAGACCCATCAGCCTGACCTCTATCCTGGGGAAGGTCTTAGAAAAAATCATCAAGGAGGCCATTCTTAATGGACTGGCCAATGGCAGCACCCTGAGGGACAGCCAGCACGGGTTTGTTGCGGGTAGATCATGCTTGACCAATCTCATTTCCTTTTACGACCAGGTGACCTATCACCTGGACAAGGAGGGAAGAGATTAATGTCATATATCTCAACTTTGAAAAAGCCTTCGATCTGGTATCCCACAATCACCTTTTGGCAAAACTGGCGAACTGCAGTCTCAGGTCCACCATGATCCGCTGGCTGGGGAATTGGCTCCGTGGTCGGACCCAGAGGGTGGTGGTTGATGGAAGTCAATCGTCATGGTGCCCTGTGACCAGTGGGGTCCCTCAAGGCTCTGTCCTTGGACATATTTTGTTCAACCTCTTCATTAATGATGTGGACATTGGAGTCAGAAGCGGACTGGCCAAGTTCGCCAACAATACCAAACTTTGGGTAAAGCATCCACACCTGAGGACAGGGGGGTAATCCAGGCTGACCTTGAAAGGCTCAGTAAATGGGCGGATGAGAACTTGATGGTGTTTAACACCAAAAAATGCAAGGTTCTCCACCTTGGGAGGAAAAACCTGCAGCATGTCTATAGGCTCAGCAGTGCTACGCTGACTAGCACTATAGACAAGAGGGACTTGGGGGTCAGGATTGAGCACAAGATGAACATGAGCCTACAATGTGATGCTGCAGTCAGTAAAACGAGCAAAATGCTGGCTTGCATCCATAGATGTTTCTCAAGCAAATCCCAGGACGTCATTCTCCCATTGTATTTGGCCTTGGTGTGGCCGCAGCTGGAGTACTGCATCCAGTTTTGGGCTCTACAATTCAAAAACGATGTGGGGAAGCTTGAGAGTCCAGAGAAGAGCCATGTGCATGATCAGAGGTCAGGAAAACAGACCTTATGACGAGAGGCTGAAAGCCATGGGGCTCGTTAGCCTGGAAAAGGGCAGGCTCAGGGGCAGCTTGATGGCCACCTATAAGTCTATAAGGGGTGCTCACCAGGACCTGGGGGAACGTTTGTTCACCAGAGCACCCCAAGGGATTACAAGGTTGAATGGTTATAAACTCCTCCAAGACCATTTCAGGCTGGACATAAGGAAGGACTTCTTTACTGTCCAAGCCCCAAAGGTCTGGAATGGCCTGCCGCCGAAGGTGGTTCAAGCACCTACTTTGAACGCCTTCAAGAGAAACCTGGATGTTTTTCTTGCTGGGATCCTATGACCCCAGCTGACTTCCTGCCCCAGGACTCAGACTCAAAGATCTTCAGAGGTCCTTTCCAGCCCTCATGCGTATGAAATCTATGAAAGTCTATGAAACATGAAACACGAATTAGGTGGAAGGATCCAGGACAAGAAGCATTATTTGTGCAAATGCTCAGCTCAGATGGGTTTATATCAGTTCATGAATTGTGCAATTATATAGAAATACTGTAAAAGGCATGGCCAGTACAGCATTTTTAAATAATGTCATGTTTATCATTCCAAACCAAGCTGCCATATTTACCTGAATCCAAGACAAGTTAAAATATAAGGTGACCCTCCCAATAATTAGATTCTAGATATAGAAAATTTATAAATTTGTTATACATTTTCCATGTATAGCACATAATTAATGGAGAGTTGTCTTAAATTTGTCTCCCTTTCCCTGCATCAGGGCAAACAGTGCAGAGGGGCAGGTGGCAGGGGAGTCAAGTGGCTTGGGCCCCGCTCCATGACCATCTGCCACCTGTTCCCCAACCACTACCCCCTCTACTGTCTACTCCCATCCCCAGCGCCTGCCCCCACCACAGTGCCTGCCTACCCAGCACCTGCCCCTTCTGCCACTTGCCTCTGCATGCCTGCACCCCATGCGCCAATGTTTAAACATTTTGTCTGCTTGCTGAAAAATAAACTACTACAGATTTTAAAAAAGTAGAAGACACTCACCAAATCATTCCCACTGGCAATTGCTAAGGACAGGGGTGAATGCCCGCTCCACAAAACGTTAGGGTTTGCCTTATGAATTAAAAGGAGATGGACAATGTCCCTGACATGCTAGATGGACAGGAAAAAGATGGAATTAGATCACAAAAAGAAAAATAAAGACATTAATTTAACACAATACCATTAAATATTTGCTTGGAACACATACAAGTGTTTCACCTAGATCAGATGAAATAAGGGCACTCAGTGACTTTTCACAAGTCCCATAAAGTTGGGGCAGAGTCCAAGTGGTTGCATACACTTGTATATACTAGAAAAGTGTGCTTAGGTTCAGTCTAGTATAGTGAAAATACCAGAACCAGATCTGGCTTTTCATGGCCAAAGACTCAAAGGGAATTGACTGTCAATTAAAATGGGTGAACCGGACCCCTTCACTGGCTAGGAACATGCTTCCTGGAAGGCTCCTGCATAAGCCTTTCTATAGCTAAGAAGAGGCAGCAAACAAGATTTCATTAATCTGAAGAGTTTGAGTGCGAGGGTTTGTTTCTGAGGTAGTGATGCCACTTTCCCTGCACTTACAAGAACTTGCACTTGTAGATTTATATTTAATATAATAAAATTATTTTTAAATATTTTATTATTATTATTATTAAGATCAAGCACACAAAAGTTAGAAAATGCCAGAATCAGGGTTTCCTGTGCATAGGTCTTATGACAAAGTCTTTACTTAAGATAGTTGCATGCTTTTTCCAGTGTCCCTCCTTCCATTCAGCAAAAAGAAAAGGACAACATTTCATTTAATAAGAAGCTATTGAATATTTTGATTTTTTTCCTCGTTGTTCAGTGTGTGTCCCAGACTTTAGTTGCTACACACTATTCTAATCCTGCTCAGAAGCTAAAATTACTACATTTCTCCTGGGCTTTTCTATGACATTCAGAACTACAGTATTTAAAAGCGTTGCAAAGTAAAGGGTATTATCGTCATTCCCATTTTATCAATGATGAACTGAAACAGATGGATCAAGGTAAAAAGTATTAACTCACTTTGGTGCCCAACTTGAGCCTGACTTTTTCCAACTTGTTTTAATTTAATCAACAACTTCCATGTTCAAATCCCCCCTGACACTTCTGTCCCCAGGCCCAGTCTCCTTGCTGACCATTTCTATTCCCTGCCCAACCCCCAACCTTTCACTGCACAGCTCCTTGCCCTCTCATACCCTAGCTCCCCCTCCCAACTTTTCAGCCTATTGGTCTCCCCAGCTCTGACCTCCAAGTACACCCCCACCCCAGAGTATGGGGTACTACAGCTTTTTCAAAACAGAAAGTCATCAACATTTTTAAGATAGTTAAAATGACTTACTTCCTCCTAGCCTCATTCTTGAAAATGGCTGGACCCAAATAAAAACTTCAACCTGAAGCAGTAACTCAGTAGTTAAACCGCAAAATATAACATTTGGAAAAGTTATAAGCAATTTATAATGGAAAATACAGGGGCTGAGCCATGCCAGAATACATATATAGCCAACCAGCAGCAAGCAAACAATATCAACCAAATTTTCCTAAACAGCCCCTTATGGAAGCCAAAAACTTATCTATACCAAGTTTAAGCGGTGAAGAAACTTTTACATAGATAATATAAATAGTTGGTGCTGAAGTTGACAGTGTAACATTGGTTAGTTATACAAAACAGGGACTTTAAAAAAAAAAATTAAAAAAAAAACAACAGTAGGAAAAAAAAACAGACTAAAATTCCTAGAAATTAATACCTACAGTAATTACAGATTCTTAATTATGTATGATTTTGAGAGCAGATGGAGAGGTAAAGTTAACTTGTTAACTTTTTATATGTATGTAAAAGCAATAAAAAAACTACAAGGTAAGAAATGCATGTCAGCAGAGCAATCTGCTTCTGAAAGGAAACAATGAATTGAGTGTTACACCTTCTAGCTTAACTAAATAGGACTTTTTCACATTTGCTAAATTGCACAGATCCAATTATCAGCTGTAATTAAGAAAAAACATAAGCCATTGCTGAGGCAGAAAGCTTCATATGGTTTCTGTTAAGCATCTGTACTGAGGGAAAGGAAGAATTAAAGAGGTAGAAAGTCAAAGACTGAAACCACACAAAAGAATCCAAATAAGTAGAATCACAAGATGTAATACCTCAAAGAAAAAACAGGATAAAGTGAGAATGTTGAATGAAACAAAGTTGATGGGGAATCATTTAAATTAGGACTTCATTTTTGAGGATGAGTGGGTAGTTTTTTAAACACAAGCTCATTTACAATAGCGGATTTCTCATAAGATTAGCTAGAAGGAGTGAAGCATTTTAAAGGCCACCAGCTTAAAAGGTCTTTAATCAATCTACTAGATAAAATAATGGTTGTTATTCATGCCACATCTACAGGCATAGCATGCATCTCATAGAGAACAAGTAATAAGAATGCCCCTGCTTTAAAATGTTCATAATGCAGAATTAAAGCATGAAAAGCAGAAGGAAGAGAATTAAAGAAGAGCAGTATTCTATAAGCAAAACTGTGCAGCAGCTTAACTAGATCATGGCTTTTTGAACAGGTAAGGGTGGTGCCCTAAAAGAAAAACTGGCTAAATTCATCAAGCCTGTCTTCCTGCAAAATTCAGCAAAGAAAAGAGGAAAAGAGAAAGAGTAAAGAGCAGAGTTAAGAAAGGAGTCATAAAATGTTGCTTAAAGGCAGTAGGAGTTGGAGGCAACTGCCATAAAAGAAAAAAAAACTTTACCCAATTCATTTTAAGATAGCAACAGCATCTGAAAGGTACTGGACTGGCTTGGATTCCTACCTAGCCAGACTGCTGCTAGTTTTTGTTCTTGGAAAGGATTGGATACAGCTTACTAACTAGAATCACTCTACTTATCCCTATCCAATCAATGTCTTTCAACTTATTCTTCCCCCAAAAACCTCTTATTTGTTCTTGTTTGTTTGTTTGTTTGTTTTTCCCCCACAGTTTTTAAAAGAAAGCTGTGTTTTCCTTGGCAGTGTGATCCATCACTGTGCAGGAAAGCACATACATTACACACTCACATGCATACACAGGAAGAAGAAGAGATATTATTGTAGTTACACACACATACAGTAAACAAAACACAGAAGTAGTCAGACAGGCATACATCAGAAAAGAAGAAGAGATATTACAACTGCACACACAGACAGACGTTTTCCAGCACAGGAAAGATTAATATGAACCTTGCTTGAAAAGCAGGTGCCAGGTCTTCTGACAGGGGAGAGAGGGGGGCTAGAAGGGGTAGGGGGAGAGCTAGAACTGCAAGTCCCACCACACACACACACAGACACATCCTCTTTCCTGGCAGCCATGAGTCTTCTGCTGCCAAGGAGAGCAAGGAGGTGGGAGCAATACCTGTCCCTGCACCTGTAGCACCTCCCCTAACATCAGAAATAGCCACCAGCAGCAGAATGATGGTCTCCTCCACCCTAATTTCATCTCCCAGCGCGAGCCTCCCAAGTGCCAGAGGAGGAGCTGGATCTGGAACCAGGGGACCTGAGCACCCTAGCAAAAGAAATTCTGGGGATTGAGGGGAAATCTGAGTTTGTGCTCTACACCCCTCAAAGTTCCCCTAGAGCCAGGTCACCTTCTCCAGAAGGCACCTCGGAGGTGGTTGTGGGAGCAGGTGGGTCAGCTTTACCTGTTGTTCTGCCTCTTCCTGCTGAGGAGAGGGATAAGGTGGGATCTCCACCCTCAATCCAGAAGCGGAGTGGGGGGTAGTGTAGTTTGGGATCATTTTGAGGTAGCAGATGATCCCAAGTATGCTATCTGTCAGCACTCCCAAAGGCAGATCAGCTAGGGCAAGGAGATGAAACACTTCACTACCACAGCAATGCTGCTGAATCTGAGAAGGCAGCACTGCCTTGCCCTTCTTCCTCCTCAGCCTGGCATCAGTGGGCGCGTGCCCAAAGGGAAGTCCCCCACTCGCTCCTTGCACTTCACCTCCAACACCTGGAGCTGCCAGGGGTGGAGATCACGCCTACCTCTCCCTCATAGGGCACTGGTGCAACCAGTCAGGCTGTCGGTGGGCTCTCCTTCAAGCCAAGGTTATGGATGAATCCCACATAGCAAGGGAGATCATGGTGGCCATGAACTGCATGATGCAGAGGTGGCTGTTGGGCAGGGCGAGCTCACCCGCAGGTTAATGGTCATCGACAACAGGGCCAATGTGGCTAAGGCAGTCCATGATGCCAACTTTGTTGGCATCCACTGTGTGGCACACAAGCTGTACCTCACTGTCAGAGATGCCTTGGAAAGGCACAGAGCTGCTGGTGATGGCGTCATCACTACCACCCAGCTGATTTCAAAATGCAGGAAGGTGGTGGGCTAGTTCCACCACAGCATCAAGTGGGGCAAAATGCTGCAGAAGAAACAGTCAGAACTGAGCATCCTGCACCACAAAATCATTCAGGATGCAGAGACTAAGTGGAATTCCACATACTGAAGTTGGAAAGGCTGGTGGAGCAACAGAAGGCCATCCATGAGATGACCTAGCTCGGGGAGATTAGAATCAGCAGCCACCTTAAAGTGGAGTGGGACACCAACTCCCAGATCTTGGTGGTCCTCAAGCTGTTCCTCGAGGCCACCGAGACCCCCAGCACTGGCGATACCCTCCTTAGCCAGATGATCCCTATAGTGAGGGAACTTGAGAACCAAATGGAGAAGTTCCAGGGGGTCAATATTCCTGGCTGAGGCAAGCCACTGTCACTAGATGTGCAGACACTGGTGAGGCAGTTGAAGAATGGCATCAAGAAGCAGCTGGATCTGTTGCGGTCCAGTATGGCGCACTAGTTGGTGGGCATGTGACCCAAGGGTGAAGGGGAGCATGTGCACTGGCAGCACCAAAACCCCTCGATCACTGGATGGAGGTGCTGGTGAACAGAGTCAGGGAGGCAGAAGGGCAGAGGCGATGGGATGTGGAGAGGTGGATCCACTTTCCCATGCCAGCACTCCCAGCACCAGAACCAGCCAGTCTCCTCCAAGCCAGCTGCTGCCAATGTGGACCAAGGGCATGGCTTCAATGGTGGGGTCCAGACACACCAGACCCCAGCCTCAGTCAGGTAGGACCAGGGCTTTGGTGGCTACCTATCTTGCCAAGGATGTGGAGCTCCTGGACTGCGACCCCTTGGCCTATTGGGCAACCTGCAGCCAGGTGTGGCAGGATCTGGCCATGGTTGCCTGGGAATACCTGTCCTGCTCACTGACCAATGTTCCAAGCAAGAAGGTGTTCAGCATTGCTGGGGATGTTGTGACACCCCACCGTACCTCCTTGAATCTTGGTTTGGTACAAAAGCTGGTGTTCCTCAAGGTGAACCTCCCACTGCTGGGATTCCCCAAGCTCCACCTGCAGACAGAGTGAGTGCCACACTCCTCACTCCATCCACACCTCTTTCCATTTTATTGTTTTTCAAACTAGTTAATGCCCCGCTCTCTCAGCTGAAGGCAGCACTCATTGCATCACCAGCCAGCAGGGGAAGAACATGTCCCTGCTGAGCTCCTGTGCCAGGATGAACTTGGGAGGTATGAGCTGGGGCTATGGGGAAGAAGGAGGCCCCAGGTCCTAGGCATAACCACCAAAACTGCACTCTGGCAGGGTCGGGAGGCCTGGTGGGGCTGCCAGCAGCACGGCAGCTCCAGGAAATGCCAGAACCAACAATCTCCGTGGTGAAAGGTAAGTAGGAGGTGCCATAACCTCCAGCCATCCCACGCACACACACAGTGCTGGCTGGGGAAAACCCAGACCCGTCACATCTTTGACAGGCCTGAGGCTTGCTGGTTGAAGTGGAGCTGTAAGGCTCCTGGTGAGCTTGGCTTAGCTGCCTGGGATACCAGCTTTTGGGTTGAAAAACCCTTCATCAGACTGAGGAAGTACCTGCAGTTGGTATGCCTGTGTGCTCTTCCTGGATGGAAGGAATAGTAAAGAAACCAGAGGCTGGCATGCAATGTAGGCAAGAAAGTCAGTCAGTGAAAATGGAAATGGAGGCATCGGGGGTGAGAGAGACAGGCTGGGGTAGCTGGAAAGGGGGATGTAGCAGGTAGAAGTGGAGAGGTACTTGGGGAGTTAGATGTCTGGCAGGCTGTAGTGTGCCATAAATCCAATTTCTATATCGAGTTCATGAGTTTCTGTATCTAGGAGCCTGATGAAGTGAAGTTCATACGCCCATGTGTGAAAAGTGGTTTGAAAATTCCCTTTGAGGATCAGGCCTGAGAGACTGGAGACAGAGTGGTTATTTTGTGAGAAATGTGCCCCCACAGGTAGTTGGGTATTCTTACTTTTGATAGATTCTGGTGTGCAGTTTGTGGGGGTACTGGAGATATGTTGGCAGGTTTTGTGTTTTGGGCTGTAGAAAGCTGGCTTCTGGTGATGAGGTTAGCAAGGTTTGGTGCTCGTTTGAATTTACAAACCACTTTTCAGAGATGGGCCTATGAACTTCACTTCATCAACCTCCTAGATACAGAAACATCTGCTAAGTGAATGGAAGAGGTGCACTCTAAATGTAACAGAAACAATGCCTTGCAGAGAACTGTTCTTGAGGCATGGGCCCAAGAGTCACAGAAGCCAAAAGTCATCTGCCCACAGGCAAGGGCATATTAAGATTTACTGGAGCTCTAGGCTCCACCCCGCCCATGGCCTGGGGCCCCCACTGACCCATGCCCTGCCCAGCAGGTAGAGGCTCCGTCCCCAGCCAGCACAGCAGAAGCAGCAGCAAAAGTAGGATGCACTGCCCCTCAGGCCCAGGGGTTCACGTCAGTGCAGCTGCACAGGTAGCTAAAATCGCCACTGCATAGAAGAGCAGAATGGTCACAAACTAACGATCACACATTTTCCCATAAAACGATCAGGAAGGTGGGAAATTCTTATGGCTCATTGTGTTCCTACCTCATGGTTATCCTCTCTCTCACAGACAATATGCAAGGGAGTCCGCCCACCTTCCTCTGGGACAAGGCCAGAATAAGAATAGTACTCAGTAGGTGGTCCAGTTTCATTATTAAGTTTCATGGCAAGACCAACAGATGATTCAGTGCTTTTACCCTGGATTAGAACAAGTCAAACAAAACATAGGTATACTCTTTCAATATATCTTAGAAACAAAGTAACAAAATGTGCCTGTCCAGGAACCTGCACGTGTGGCTCAATCCACCATTATGTTTTCTAAAACTCGATTTAAAGCTTCCCTCACCATTCTCATTTCCTTCTTTGGATTCAGACTCCATCTGCTGGACTGCAATAGAACTGCATCCTGAAAACACCTTTCACTATAAGGTCCATAAACCTGGATACTTACTGAGGCGATTTTCAGACTGATGGATATCTTCCATTTTGAGAAATAAAAAATCAAATGCAAGGAAACTAATTTAGTTTCTTATGCATGAAAATCCATAAGAGTCATCTAGGCAGCACAGTTACAAATTCACTCATTTTTCATCCCAGCTCTCAAGATTATATCAATATAAGATCATATTGTAAATTCCATAGATACTGTATCCCCTTAACTTGTCAGAAGCATGGTGGTAAGCATGCTGGATGGGGAAGAACAAGAGTCTTTAAGTACATGATTTTATTTTTCTTCTAAATCTTGGCTCTTTTATACATAGATAATGGGAAAAGGACATAACGTACCTGCTCACTCAGGACTGCCAACAATCCAAGCAGGTATGTGGGTAAAACTTCCTTGCTTGATTTTGGCATCATGCTTCATATAATGGGGCAACAGGTGAATAAGTCCATTTTCAATATAAATTCAGCAGCAGACAGGACAGGAAAAAAAATATTTAAAACATGCTCCTTTTTATTTTAGTGTTGGAGTGATATTGTAGCCATCATGGTCCAGAAAATGTGTGTGTCCTTGTGAAAAAAGCCAACAGCATATCAGGCTGCATTAGCAGGAGCACTGCCAGCAGACTGAAGGAAGATGTCTCACTAGTGCTGAACAGGGCAGAAGAATCACTTCTTTTGATTTGCAAGTGACGCTCCTGTTAATACAACCCAAGAAGTTGTTGGCTTTTTTGGCAACAAGAGCACACAGCTGGCTCATCCAGCTTATGATCCACAATATCCTCCAGGTCCTTCTATGCAGTACTGCAGCCTAGCTAGTCATTCCCCAGTCTGGGTGTATAAGTGCAATCATTTTGTCCCAAGTGCAGGACTTTGCACTTGTCTTTGAACAGGGAAGAAAGAAAAGGCTCCCCCTGAAGCTCCTGGCCATTTAGATAGCCCATTTTTATGTCTGTTGACACATGTTATAGACCACTCTTCTGCACTGCCAAGAGAAGTCAGTAGAAAGTATGATACAAAATGGGCTGGATAAGCTGCTTGGACAAGTACATGCTGGCAGCAGGAGCAGGTTCATCTGCTGTCCTGCTGAAATGGTGGGGGAGGCACCAGTTCTGAAGGAGTCAAACAGAATGGAGATTCAGCACATTGGACACTACGGATGACCTAAAACAAAGGTCAGTGTCTTCTCACTGACAGGAACTTAAACTACTTTCAAATTGCCAGCAATTTGAGAGAGAAAACCCTGACAGGTTAAAGTTTTCTGCTGTGCAGAGTCATGCACCTTATACCTAGTTTATGGTGAAAAGTTCTTCCAGTACAGCTATACCAGCAAATCCTCCTAGTGTATGCACATTGATTTGTAACCTCAAACTATACAGCTGTTCCTTGAATTGAACGTATCATGCCAGGAAAAGGACTCTTTCTTAGCGCGACTGCATTAACATTAAAACAGTTTTATATTGGCAAAAGTATTAAAGAAATAAAAGGAAGAACCAACCTCAGACAAACTTTTTAAATAACTCTACTCTGGAGGCATTGCCCCAGTGATCCAGCAGAGGGAGTCTGGATTCAAACCCAGAGAAATCAACGTGAGGCTGCCTCCATGGTGGTAGAACAAGCAGGTCCAGTCCACAAAGATATCTGTTTCCAAGGCCCCCTGTATGCCTTACATGTATTACACAATTAACTGGTTAATTATGCAGTTCACTTAGATTGGCTATACCTAACTAGCATGCCATAAAAGGTCCATCCAGCTATAAAGTTAGAGCTTGAAAATGTACTAACTTTATAGCTGGTTTCTATCAAGCTTTAATTTGCACATATAATAGAGTCTCCCACCACAGCTGGGCGCCCCATCAGCTGAGAAGGCTCCCAGATGCCGGGGTGCACAACATGCAGCCAGGGCTGGGAATCATGCAGCCAAGGGAACTCTCAGCCCCAGCAGCACCCCACAGCTGCCAGGAAGATGTCTCGCAGCTGACAAGACTCTCCATCCTGGCGACACCCCATGGCTTCTAGGACCAAGTGTCCCACAGCTGGTGGAACTCTGTCTCAGTAGCGCCTTACACCTGCCACGACCTAGAGTCTTGCACCTATGAACTCTAGGTCCTGACAGTGCCTCATGGCAATAAGGTGTGAAAGGATCTGGTGCTGGATCCCACAATCACACCTTCTGTTGTGTATGTGTGGCATGGCAAGAGATGTGACTGTATGGCTCACACATCAGACACATGCCTTTACCTGAACATCTAGAGGGCCAAGAGACATGATTATATGCGCGCTACCAAAGTCAAACTTCAGATTTCTAGCCTGTGCCTAACACTCATGATGCATCCGCATAAGTATTCTAGTGCATCAAAGCCAAGTACATGTTGTTTTAACTCACTATTATACATCAATAAAACTTCAAATGATTAAAAAGAAGTACAAATATTCCCACAGGGTGCAGAGCTTTCATTCTGCATCCATCAGGCAGGGAGTCAACTCCATACAGTCTGCACTTCAACAACTGGGGGAGACTGAGCCAATGAGGCAACTCACCCTGTCTTGTTCATACATAACATCTTTATCTTCTGCCCTTATATCAGGATCTACAGCTGAGTGAAGGATGAATTCTGTTATCTTGACCCCTTCTTCTCCAGGAATTGCTACAGCAATATGAAGAGGACTTAAACCTCCTAGCTGAAAAATAAATGCAGCAATAAGACTCTTAGTCACCACAAGTAGCATCTAAAATTTAGGTACTGTATGTTCTTCCTAGGCCCCATCTATACTAGCCTAGAAACAAAAACAGAGTTAAAGGATTATATTTGTGCTCTGGTAAAGTACCACTTCAATCAATGCTTCTGCCATTATTTTAGAGTGGGTTCACCCTAATACCCTCCCAAAATGAAAAATCTAACTGGTGTAAGAAATGGTTGCACAGACACACCCCAGCTCAGAAAGAATGCATTACAAAACACTGTTACTCTTGTATCATTGTTTTGAGCCCATTTATGAGACAAAAGGTAGAGGGCCTAATCCTGGCACCTGCTTCATAAGAAAGCCTATGGATAGGTTATGTTGCTTTGGGAAAATATTTTGGAAACCTGGTAAGTAACCCTAGCATGGTGTGAGGCACCAGCCTCAACACCTGGCTGCTAATCCATTGGGGAAATTACTCTAGATCATTGAAGTAGTGGTGGTGGCGGCGGCAGCCATCAGTCCTCCTAGATCATGGTGTATGCATGAGGGCCACCCAGACCTCTGATGTATATGCCTGGGCAGGAATTTTTGGAGGAGTAGAGGCCACCCAGACCTTTCATCCTCCCTTTAAGTCACTGAGACAGAATCCAAAGAACAGACTGGGTGCAGATGTTTAGTTGCCTCCATGGCTCTAGTTGTATAAGTGTCTAGGAATCAAACCAAAGTCTCCTGTGTGGTAGACCAGGAGTCTACCACTGAACCACAAAGGACTCGTGGATCATTAAAGACTTTGGACTTTTCAGACGCACGCTGTATGGGACCTCCAGAAAGTGCCAGCAAAAACCAGGACAGCCTTCGTGTCCTCCATCTGCCAGTACGTTTCACAGCTGAGTCAATCCACGGGCATGACTGCCAAGTCCTGGGACAATCTGCCAGGCTACTGTTCTGTAAGGGTGCAATTGGAATAAAGGAAAGACAACTTTCACTGGAGCCAGGGCAGGAAGGTGCTCAAAACTTTTAGTAGGAGCCACAGAGGAGTGCAGGCACCATCACTAGCAACAATAATACTGTTTTCTTTGTCACCTCTACTGAGGAACAGTGCTCTAAGAGATCTAGGTATTATTATCCATAGACTCCAAAATAAACATATTTCAAAAAACAACTTGTGGCAAACAAAGCACTAGGAGACCACAAAAAAAAAGATACTTTATAGTGAAATGTGCATTTGAAAAGACATTTAATGACATCACGATAGACTCTAGTAAACCAAAAAGCTTGAGGAATTCCTTCAGGCACTATGGTCAGAAGGGAATAAGAAGTTAGAATACAACGAGCTGGCATGAGATGCTCCTTCCTTAAGCTGACAGTACAGAAACTGGTCCGTGGAGTTCCCACTAGGATCAGACACTGGCATGAAGACCAAAAGCAGCAGTCTAACACCCTTTAGGGGGACTACAGAAGGAAGTTATACTGACCAGTCTATCTTTGTTTCCCCCATTTAGAGAAATGCCAAAAGTACTTACATATGTACATAGTGAATAAACTCAACTTTTTAAATATTCTCTTCCTGGTATCAAAAATAAACATCGTCAAAAAGTAAAACCTAAATTGACTAAATATTAAATATTAAACTTAACACAGAGCTGTTAAAGTTGTATCTCTGACAGCAACTAAATGTAAGAGTCTGAAGTTACTCATAATCAGTATCCAGTAAAATTGCAGCGTTACCTTAGAGGGAAGTTGTACATCAGTCCGTGCTCCGATTTCTAAGAGTAGTTTCACTGTATTTACATCTGCAGCTTTAATAGCAAAGAAGAGAACTGGTAACGGGACACGGCAAGTGTTGGGATCTGCACCTCTGCGAAGCAGCAGTTCAGTTGTCTCCCATCGTCTTTGGTGTCTAGAGTCATTACGGTAAATCTCAGAACACTCTATTATTAGTTTGTAAAACAAACAAGCAAAACTGAAAAAATCCAAAACATATTCAGGGCCATATTTTCCAACACTGGCCTCCAAGATTCAGATACAAAAGATCATACTTGGGCAAAAGTGAAGCATGTCTGCTGTATCACTCCAGCTGGACAATACATGAGCTACAAAGACAGCAATGTTATGAAATGCAGGAGTGGTGGGGTCATGGCCCCTCTTACTTCAATCCCTTTCAGCAAGTCTGACTACCAAGCAGCACTATCAAAAAAACTGCCCCTGTGTTCAGAACCCAGAGGCTACAAATATGGAAGATCCCTGCCTGGGGCCATGGAATTCTGTTTGATTAAGCATGTTCCATTTATTCATCCCAATGCAATGGAGACTTTCAGTTGGAGATGTTACCATTTCTCCATATTTTCTTTAAATAATAGCAAGAAGAAGAACCAGTGCCAACTGCTCTGGAGACTTCCTGATGCCCACTAGCTCAGCTACTCCCATACCTGGAATACAACTTATCCTTGGAATGCTACAGCTCATACTGACATTCAAGAGAGTCATATGGATAATCTTCTAAAGTATGACAATGACTAAATTTCTACCCATATGCCCTGTAATCCTATGTACATTCATGTTCCAACAAACAGTTTGTATACACCCACCTGTCCACCCTAAAAACACATGCATAATCTAGGATGCACTAGAAGAGTAAACTAACGATATCAATAGTAGTGATACAGCTAAGACCCTGCTCTGAAAATAACCTCGTGTTAGATATTCTACCATCAGTCATGATAAAACTTTCAGGATCTTAACTGATAATTTTACATGTGGAACAATGGCAAGATAAGGCCCCCTGAGACCATTCACCACAACCAGCACAGGATTCCTCAGCTTCTATGTGGGTGAGGCAGTTGGTTACTACACTTCAATCTATGCTGTAACAGATTACATGTACTATTGGTAGCCAACATACAACCTCACTAAATGAAGATCAAATGCAACTGAGAAGAAGAAATAAACTGAGTAATTTCATTCTTTTTCCTCAAGGAAGCACTTCACTGAAAATGTCTATGTGGCATTGTTCAATTTGCTCTCTTCTGCTCAATAGAAATCCTGCCAATTTCTGTCTCTTTGAAAGCTACTCCACTGATGAACATGAGAGACACTGGGTGTTGCTCTGCCTAGGCATTACATAAGCTTGTCAGACCAAAGTAGGTGGCTTTTTTGAGTAGGACTTACTCTGATATAGATAATGCCATTTTTCTCATTGTGCCTTCATCTCCACTGAGTCCACAGGAATAGGAGGCTGTTTTTAGCAAACTGTGGCTGAAAACTTTTGCAGTGTGCTGCAAGGTCTCTGGAGTAACCTCAATTCCATAGTTGAGAACACTACGGCTTGAGTCAAAGGTTGTTTCTATGCTGCAGTTGGTCCTCTTTTCTAAGCTCGCATAATCAGTTTCATCTAATGTTCTTATCTCATCATTAACAGCAAACTCCACCCTTTCCCTGGACACTGGAGATACTAGGTCTGACTCGCGAATGGTGTCTATTAAACATTTCTGTTTTGTAGAATGTTCCCATACTCTTGCCAGTGTAGTAGCAGCTTCTGAAGATACTGACTGTGCTTCCTATTTAACAATTAAAACAAAAAATAAAATCACAAACCTGAAGCAATAAATATGGAAAAGTCTTATCTTCAATAAAGTAAATCATCATATGCTAACATTAGGATGTAACAATTAATGGATAGCCATACAAAAATAACAGAACTAGTTATATTATGATAGAGTTACGGTAGATTATTTTACTCCATCTTAATTTCAAATCCTTATAAACTCTGTTTAGCATTGTGAGGGAGGTAAGGAGCCCGTGGGCTCGGAGTTGCCCGGTCCCGGCATCGTCAGGCAAGCCCGCCGGGCACAGACTCAACACGCCAGGCGGAAACTCACCTCTTTCAGGTCCCCGGAAGAGAGAAGGCCCGGAACGGACGGCGGCCGCATAAAGGAGGCGCCAGAGCCAGACGAGGCGGCGGCGGGACCGGGAGGACGGGACAGAGGAGCTGCTGCCGGAGAGAGCTCCCAGATGCGGAGGCAAGCCGCCCGCGGAGGCTGCAGGACCTTCTGGGGCAAGGGCAAGCCCCAGCGGGGTTGGTGAGTCAAGGGAATCGGCTGGATGTAGCTCCGGAGTGCTAAAGGCCGCCAGGAGCAGCTGGCGCCGGCAGAGGGCCAGATACCGTATAAACTGTAAGAGGAGAGCGCTACTGGTGCTCCAGCGGCATGGGGCGGCATTGCCCCGAGGATCCCTAATCAGGGCAGAGGAGTGCCCAGAAGGGAACAAAGGGGGTGGGTCTTAACCCCGCATTACCCAGGGGAACATTGGCACGCCTGCTGGGAGGAGGCAGACTCCCCTCAAAGGGGGTATCCCTGGTAGTGACTGTCAAGGTAATCTGCTTCTACTAAGCAGAAGCTTGGACTGGCACCTTGACGTGGCCGGCCTAGACAGGTGGTCACGTTACCAGAGGACCGGGTGAGGGTGTAGGGGAGGAGGAGCCCTCAACGATGCGGGACCCCGCACGCGCACCGAGTCCCAGTCCTGGACCGACACGCGCCGAACAGTCGGAACTGAACCGGAACCATCAAAGTCGTGGCAGGCGAGTCAGCAGCACATGAGAGTCCAGGAACGACCGCTGCGGGCAGGAGGCGGTCCCCGAGTGGGGGAGAAGGGTCAGCGACCCACAGCGGTCAACACTGCCGATTCACCACCCCCCACAAGCATATAGTATTTGCTTGCTCTCCATCATCAGTAAGCCAGGGAATTTCATTGGGATCTCTGCACCTGAGTTCCTAGACTCCCTTAAAAGCATTAGAGAGACCCACTCATGATTTCCAGCCTAATCCCAAAAATGGATCTTGAGAGTGTTACCACACTAAGAGTTTTCAGTAGTGTTAAACATACTCTCCTATTGCTGAGTCAAGAAATGTAAAAAATTTACCTTATCCTACTACTAGATTGTTCACAGTAAACTAATTTTTAAAAGCAGACCTGTGACACATTTGAGTGAGAAATTCTGATTTTACTATTTTAGATTAATAATAAACTCACCTTATATTTATTTATGTTCCTTTCAGCAATATTAGTCTTAAATGATTCCACTGGGTAATACAGAATAAAACACATTGATAAAGCTGATAATCCTTCATCATTGCATTTGTTCACGTCAGCTCCACTATTGAGAAGAAGATTGATGATGTCATTGTGGTAATTTACCTGTTGATGGAAGTGCTTGGGTTATTTTCTTATGAGATATGATCCAATATGATACAATGCCTGATATCATCTATATCATTATAGTTTTCCTGGTAGAATGGAACTGAAACCACACATGTGGTTGAAGTTAGAAAAAGCCTCAAAACAGACTCGAAATGCTGCAGCTGACTTAAGCCGAACTGCAATTTTGCTTTCTAACTTAACAGCATTCCTACTGGTCTGACAATTTTTTATCACTAGTTTGAGTGATTTTCTATAGGTGACTGGAAAGCAGGCAAAACCAATAAAACTTTTAAAACTAGGCAGAAATATTTCATATGCAGAAATATTTCACTGTAAAGCACCAAAATTGAAGAGTTTCACCCACTTATATCAATGCCTAAATCTGCATTCTCAAACTGGAGCAGTTACTGTGGTGTTTCAACTTCTTTACAACAGTGAGCTTTACATTTGCAAAGCATATGCCTGCATGAAAAGATTTTACTTAAGTAACTTACACCACCTAACAGTGCGTACAGAGAAGAATCCACTGTTGTAAAGAACGTAACAGGCCTCATGGCAGGCATTTCCCCTCATCTGCATGTCGTCATTCATACAGTGAAGAGTCCTATTCAGAATCTTACAGCAGCAGCAGCAAGTGCAGTGTACCCATGCTTATCGGCTACATCTGGGTGAGCAAGGTCATCCCTGAGAATTGCATAAACTCTCTCAAAGTCTCCTGCTGCTGCCTGTTCAATCAGCTGCTCTGAAGCAAGTTCTTTGGGGCCCTTAGGTCCAAAGGGATCTCGAATTCCATTCAGAATGAAGTTAATATCCCAGCTGATGTCTGCCTGACAATGCCTTGAAAGAAAAAAAGAAAAAACATTCATAAAAGAAATGGTTAAAATATTGAGCCTCAATAGCTGCAAAAATTACCATGTTTTCTTGCATACATTACACAACTTTTCCTCAAAAATCAGCCTCCAAAAATTGTGGGGAGAGGGGGTCTTAAGAAGGAAAGGTTTTTCCTCTGCTGGAAATGGAACATGCCTGGAGACGGTGCAGGCCATGCACTTGCCTGCCTCAGCAAACTGAAGGGGTGGAGATCTGTGTTAATCCTCTCACAGCCACAGCTATTGACTGAGCACGGCAACCTGAACCCGCAAGTGAGCTGCTGGTAGTATCTAAATGAGACTTAGAATGTGGAAACAATACTTTATTTACGGGAACTTACATAAAGAACTAAAGTCTTGTTTCTGCCCTTGCAAGGATCTGGGGCTTAACCTTGTGTGACATAGAGTAAGTAGGGGTGTGTGAAATGGGCCACATCCCATTTGGATTTGAATTCAGCCTGAATCAGGGACAGAGATTCGATTTGTTGATTTGGATCACTGTCCCCAATTCCATTCAGCTGAATCTGAATCTGAAGATTTCATGCTGGTTCAGAGAATCAGAGATTCAGCCAAAGACACAACTTAAAATATTTTTTCTACATAGTATCAGGCATGGCTTGTTAAAGCTGCGATGCCAAGGCAGATGGAGTGTCCCACAGGAGCGTGGGGGGACCCCCTGTATGCTTGGCAGTGAATCTGGAAGTGGACCGGAAGTACATCTGGTCCACTTCTGGGTCCACCACCGGATGCACAGGACCCCCCCCGCCTCAGCGATTGGCCACGGGGGGACCCCGGGTGCCCCCCCCCAGACCCAGGAGGCACCAGTCGCCAAGATGAGGGGGGTGCAGAGGGGCCTCCCAGTTCACTTCCCAGCGGACTCAGAAGTGGACCAGAAGTTCTGGTCCACTTCCAGGTCTGCTGCCAAGCACACTGGGGAGCCCCCCCACACTCCTGTGGGACGCTGCATCCAGCCCACCATCTCAGCATTCACGAGCCGCCTAGTACCTTGAGGTATGTAGAAAAAACATTTAAAGCTGTGTCTATGGCTGAATCATCAAATCTTTCCGAATCTCTCTGAATCTATTCAGAGGGTTCTGATTTGATTCGAAGAGATTAAAGGGTCTCCCATTTTGATTCAGATTCAAAGATTCAGCCACAGAATCAGGCCGAATCTCTGCCAAATATAATCAGGGACCGAAGCTTTGCACAGCCCTAAGAGAAAGTCCTCCAGGAAACAGTGTGTCCCAGAGGTATTCACAGTGATCTCTGCACCTGAGTTGAGCCAGCTGGCACCAGGCAGTTCCTGCTACCTATTGCCTCATCCAAATTGTCTCTGGACACACTGTTTTTCCAGGAAGATTTACTCTAGGTCACAGTCAGCCATGACTTTGGAAAAATCTTTTTTGCCTACAGTCTGCCTTCCAAAAGCAAGGTGCACGTTACTTGGGGGTGTGTTGTATGCAAGAAAATACAGTGGATCTCAAACTGCCCAAGCTTCAGTAGGCTTCTATGCTGCTCTTTGAAAATCAAAAATAAATAAATAAATAAATAAATAATAATAATAATAATAACCAAAAAACATAAGGCACTCGTGCCAATATGAACTAAAATGTCCATATTGTGCTGTTACACTTGAGGCTGCAACAGACAGTATTCCTGCAAACACATTTGTATGTGTCAACAGTATTTTCTTGCATAAATGAGTACATGTTTGCATACAAAATGAAGGCCAGCCGAGCGTGGGCAAAACAGCTATTGACACTGGAGCATGTTTCTGCATGGCCTGGAAGTGGATATATCAGGCTTTGGAATAATTTGTTGTGCATCTGTGCACCCCTCTGAAATACACTATAGGCCATATTTTCAGTAGTTTTAAAAATCTGGCATTCTGCCCCTCCTCTAATCTTTATCCTCATCTCTTTCTACCCATTAAACTCTGAGGACACAGGATGTCTCCCATCATGGTGTACACAGCCACTTGCTCAGTGGAACCCCCAACTTGATTACAGGCATTCTGACACACAAACAGTGATAATGTGTTCATAGGAACACTCCGGATCTGAGCTGGCACACACATGCACACACATTCAATAAACCACAAATGGTAGTTAAGAAGGCTTCCTTTAGGCTAGAGAAGTACAAATGGAATAGACCATTTGTTTCACAAAAACTCACTTGCAGCTTATTTAATGAATTTTTAAAGTTACCCTGGGACAATATAAAAATCCCTAGAGTAAAACTTTTGTACTGCAACTTGTGGTAGAAACAGCCTTTGAAATCACCTAAGAAAAAAAAAAATCCACTCTCAGAAAAAAAATCAATAGCTACCTATATTTGTAGATGTGCCTCTGCATTCTGATCATTAACGGGGTTATATTTGTAATAAGCCAGGGGTCTTCATCATATATCTGTTTGTTATTCTGAAAAACCTGGGAATCAAACTCTTTACAGAAGGTGCGAGTCAAAGGAAGGTGATCCATGTCAGTCGAGTAGATGTATATCTTTTCAGGCAATGTGTAACTGTCATCTAAAAGGAGACATTTGTAGCTATAGTAAAATGGGTCCTTCTCCTCATTCACATCTGTATGTGGAATTTCCTCATCAGAAAGGTACTCCCTCTGGGAATCAGCATCAAAATAATCGCAGTGTTCTGGGTAAGCTTGGACAGAAAAATAGTCAGCTACTTCAGTGCACAGTTTAAGTATGTGATTCTTGAGCCACAAGCCAACATCTTGACAGTTATCTGGATAAGTCTGTACTCCTGGTCCAAATCGCTCATCAGCCTTGTACAGGCCCTTTGCAGAGAAGCAGGTTTGCCAGAATTAAAAAGAAGAGAGATCAATCACATTGCACAGTTTAAGTCTGCTTTCTGTTTAAAACGTGGCAAAATTAAGCATCCTTATCTGATCCCTTGGCTCATCTTCTCTTCTCTAACTCTCACCAAACCTAAGCAAAGACTTAAAATGTTTTAATAGAACAAGATGAAGTCAAAATATATGTTAGTGAATTACTATACTTATTAAGTATATTTCAGGCATAATTTGTAGTAGGTGCTACGTAGATTCAGTTCAGAGGCAGCCTGACCCTGGAAAAGCTAAAGTTTGAAAGAAATACAAATGCTAGGAAAATAAGCTTTCTAAGGGTGCACAAACATTTTTATGGCAGCACATATTAGGAGCAAAGAGATATTGTAGTCCCTTGTCCCGCTTCAACTGGCCAAAAATTGTTCTGCAACCACTGCTAGTTACAGTTTGTGATGCCATATCGGGGAGAACATCTCTCTGCTTACTGAGCACTGCAGACATTCCCCTGCAGAGAAATTCCTGGGAAACACGTCTGAAGTGCGAAGTAGGGAACCCCATGAGGAGTTGTTCCAACTCAAAACATGTTCGGATTTCTTCTTTCTTTTTAAAGTAAAGAGGTTAAAAAAGGGGAAAAGAAAAAAAGAGTCTGGCTTGGTGCTTGCAGGGGGGACTGAACTGAATGCTGGGTGAGAAACAACAGAGCCCACGCTGGATTGAGGGCAGTGAGCACCACCTGGCAAGTTCATCTGGCAGGGTCACCTATCACAACACCAGGTCAGGATGTAGCACTGCTGCCCCTTCCCTAGCCCCAGCTGCTGCACCCAGGGAAGTATGGGAAACCAAGATACTGCCATAAAGCAGAAAAGAGACAGTGGCAAGATGTTGCACCCTACAGCTCACCTGATGGTATCTACCATGGAGTCTGCTCCAGCCAGTGGGATGGTGAATATGCCATGGGTCTGCTCATCCACTCAAGTGCAGCAGAGGCACTGGCATAGGCGTGCAACTGCCTTTAGGCTGCTATGGGCAGGGTGCGGGCTGTGGACCTGCTGTCCTTTCTGAATGCACTTGGGCAGTCACTGCTGAAGGCTGTGCAGTTTCTGCCTGAGCAGCTGCAGCTTGAGACCATGGATGGCTTCCCCTCAGCAGCTCAACACACAAGACTGGACTCTGCTGCACCTAAAACCAAGGGGCACTTGGTTTCGGCCAGCTTGGATGGAACAAGGGCAACATCTGTAAACGCCAATTAAGTGGGTCAACTACATCCCAGCATAACTGATCCTGCAACCAAGACAATGTTTGTTTACACCCTCATTCTAACAGCAATGTCGAGCAAGTCTTAAAATGGTGCAAAATACACAATTGCATTGTTTAGGCATCTTAGAATGGTGCTGCCTCCACTATTGTTTTAAGCACAGTGTTTTTCTCTTTCATATTGCAGGCTCCTAGTAGCTAACATGTCCCTTAAGATTGTTGACCAGCTAATTAGACTCCTTGTTGAACAAGCACTGTGAATGTGGTAGACATAAATATTAGAGACTGGAGACAAAAGGCTTTCCATACAGCAACACTTCAGCTCTGTGAAGACATTACATCTTTCTTAAGGCTATTATTTCACTAAGAAAAACTTTACACTACAGTTGCTAAGTGATTGAAGATGGGATCTTAGCTCAAAGATTAATTTATGCTCTTCTTCAATCCACCCTCTCCCACTAGAGATGTATTTGATCACAACTCTTTGGCTAGGGACAGACATTCAAAAAGTCTCAATTGATTCAGTCTTTGCAGGTTAGTCTAACCAGTAACTCTTTTTTTCCCTGTAGCCAGATAGACCACTCACTCACTCACTCACAATTTGGAGTTTAAAGTAACACCCTGGGCAATTCAATTTTGAGGCCTTGGACTCAGTGCATGCTCAAATCCAATATTTGATTAATTCTACGACGGGCAAGCAAGAAATAATTCTTCAAATAATTCTTTCAAAAGCTTAAAGCAACTACTTCAGAATCATATCAACTCTCACACTTACACTTCGTTTCCACCGTGACCAGGATAGCAGCACAAATTCACATTCTGTAAATATTACTGATTATTAGAATGTATTAGATTTTTTTAGTTACCTGATATTTTCTTCCATCCTTGAATTCCATGGTCCCATAACCTTCTTTATGACTAAGATAAAATGCTCCAATAAATTTGGAACCATCAGGCCAGAAGTAAATCCCTTTGCCATGGCGATGGTCCTTGTAAAACTGTCCCACATATCTCTATAGCACACAAAGAAGTAAGGAGAGGGAAAAACAACAGCATATTATGGTACAGCTGATGCACCAAATATACCAGGAAATGGCTCTTAATTGTTCCTAAGAACAATGGGACAATACTAGTAAAGATATCCAAGCAAGAAATTCCTGTGTTTAGATTACTAAACCACTGCACAGATGAAGAAAACTGTGCAAAATCATGACTCCATTGAAGTCAATGACAAAATTCCTATCAGTTTCTACAGGGCCAATATTTTGCCTATTATCCCTCTACTGACATGTGAAAGGTCCTGTAACAACCAATAGCCGAGAAGGTAAGGTTAAACTGTCCTACATTTGGGCACCTTGGATCATGGACCAGTGCAGAACGTGGCCTACAGTAATTTCAGCGCTCATTAGTTCACACACAGCCCTGAACCCAGGCCAGAAAAGCTAAGTCAATAGTGTCTTTATCACACCTTCTCTCACCCAAATATGAAAAAAAAAAATTACATAAGTTATGAGTTAGTTTTTCATTCAGATGCTTGACCCTAAGAAACTCATAGTCAGTGGGCACTACTGTACAGTAGAGCAAATTACTGTGTAGTAAGCATCACATCTACACATGCAAACCCTTACTGCACAATAATTTGCTCTACTCAGCAGTTAATTTGCTACCTTCAAAATGCAAGTAGCAACTTAACTGCCAAGTAGTTACTGCACAGTAAGGCACATGTAGAAATTTGCTCCCAGTCAACCAGGTAGCAAGCAGGGTGATGGAGATTGCTCTCTGCCCCCAGAAGCTGCCTGCTGCCAGCAGGCTCTGCAACGAGAGCCCGGACAGGAAAAACGGGTACCTCGGGGCGGGTTGCGTTGCCCTGCTGTCCGCCCCAAGGTGCGCACACAGTTGCCACCAGCACGGAGCTGATGCCGGAGCTGTGGAGCCCGGTGCAGCTGTTTACAGCCTGCCTGCTGCTTGCTGCATCTGCCCAGAGCCCAGACAGCTACAAACAGTGGCGCCAGGCTCCAGAACCCTGCTATCACCTCTGTGCCGGGAACAGGGGAGAGACGGGAGCTGCACTGCCTCAGGACCCTCCTCCACCGCCTGCTCTGACGCACGGGTGCATGCCCTGGTACAAAGCTGATGCCAGAGCCCAGAGCCCAGAACTACTGTTTGGAGCCTCCCGGCTGCAGCTGACCCCAGCTCTGGGTAGCTTCTGCCAGCAGGAAGCCCGGGCTGTTCCTAGCAGGCAGCTGGAATGCTGCAAGCCCTGCTGGGAACAGCCTGGGCTCCAGCAGCTACCCAGAGCCAGGGTAGCTGCTGGCAGCCATGGAGCCTGGGCTGTGGGGCAGGGGCTTTGGCTGCAGGGGCAGGGGGCACAAGGAGGGCATCCTGCCATGTACCCCTTGCCCTCCTGTTGTTTTTCTACCATGCCGGCACTCCAGCACCTTCCAAGGTAGGCATCGTGGTGCATTTTGGCACTCCGGCCAAAAAATGTTGCCTACCCCTGGCTTAAGACATGGATCCCTTCAGATTTTAGGTCACCAGTCTGAATCGTGCAATTGTCAGAGATAAAAAATCATAACCCTTCATGAAACGATCAGTTGTTACCCATATGCTACAACAGATTTCTGCATTGCTAAAACACAGTAAGCCACAATCATCAGTATATACAGACTTTTGTCAGGACTCTCAGAAGTAAAATGGACTTCAAGACAAACACAAACATAACCAGCTTAAGCTATTCTTGCCTAGGCAGTGCTGTAATTTAGGAGTGCACCACAGAATTTAGGAGTGTACCACTTCTAAGTCCCCAAAGAAGGTTTCACATTATGAAACCTGATAGCAAACACTGCTGACTGAAACCACATCGCAAAGAGAGCAGATACTAGTGGAACAGTCAGAGAGAACCACAGATAAAGTCCCATATCAAAGAACTAAAGCTTGTTAGACTTGTACAACCAATTGCATTACATACAGAGATAATTAAGTAAGGTCCAATCACAAAAATGCCTTTGACTGCAGCATCCACAGGAAAAGGGAAAATGAGAAGCAGGTTGAGATTTTTTTTACTTCTAATTGTTTTGCAACATTTCTGTTGAAGGGGTGAAACCAGCTTATTCAAAACTGGTTTCTTAGGCCCAGCGTGGTACAAAAGGAGAAGAAAGTAAGACACATGCCAGAATATCCAATGCCTGCACCACCTGTCTGAGATGTGACAGATTCTGGTTCAAGTCCCTGCTCTGCATCAAGCTCATCTCTGAAGAGCCCTAACCACCCCAGAGAAACTGGTCATTCTGGGGTGGGTTCCTGTTTCTCTTGGAACTGTTCCATTTGATTCCACTAACTGGGACTTTGACTGTACAGGCTGGTTGTTTGTTACCTGGGACATGGAAGACCAGGCCCCAAATCACCATTCTGTTAAATTAGGCATCTAAGTGTCCCATATTCCAAGCCAGGGTCTCTGTTGTTCTGGGATGGGTCTCTCACTCTCTCTCATACACTCTCACACAATGTTAAACGTCTCTGTTTGATCCCAATGCAGAACAAAATTAAGTACTAAAAGCACCTCTCTTTTTTTTTTTTGCACAACAAATTTCTTATTCTCTGGTCAGCTCTATCCCTGCACTCACTGAGGTGAAAGACTGACCCACTAACCCCAAAGGTGAACAGTTGTACAGAAGTAGCTGTGGTAAAAAGAAAATATTCCAGTAAATAGTGAGCACACAGCCCAAGAAATCTAAACAAGCAGATGTGACAAAATGCAGTGCCCCAGCAAAGCACAAAAAGGGGGCAAGAGGGGGAGTGAGCAGAACAACACATACAAACAAGGGAAGCTTGGGATTGTCCCCGACTACACAACAACAGCCCACACTTGTAGGAAACAGATTAGAAAGGCTAAGGCGGTGACTGAATTTAAACTAGTAACAGAAATCAAAGACAATAAGAAGTCCTGCTTTAGGTATGTAGGAAACAAAAGGAAAACAAATGGAAGTGTGGGGCTATTGCTTAACCACTTAGGACAGCTTGTTACTGACACTCAGGAGAAAACTGAGCTCCTGAATGACTACTTTCCTTTGGTATTTCACTGGACTAATGGGAAGATCATACTAGATAAGGTTCAGAATGGGCATGGTGGGAATGACTGCCTTCCTACTGTTGATGTCGAGCTGGTGCATGATCAGTTAGAAAAGTTAGACATTTATAAGTCAGCAGGACCAGAGGAACTTCATCTGAGAGTGCTGAAGGAAGTGGCCGAAGTCATCGCGGGACCTCTGGCGAAACTCCTCCAAAACTTGTGGAGCTCGGGGGAGGTCCCTGAATACTGGAAGAGGGCCAATGTTGTGCCCGTGTTTTCATAGATTTCATAGACATTAGGGCTGGAAGGGACCTTGGAAGATCATCGAGTCCAGCCCCCCAACCAAAGGGCAGGAAGTCAGCTGGGGTCATAGGATCCCAGCAAAATAACCATCCAATTTGCTCTTGAAGGTGTTCAATGTAGGTGCTTGAACCACCTC
>NW_017728929.1:4109264-4120346 GCF_001723895.1 Crocodylus porosus | reverse complement strand
GCTCTTGAAGGTGTTCAATGTAGGTGCTTGAACCACCTCTGATGGCAGGCTGTTCCAGACCTTGGGGGCTCGGACAGTAAAGAAATTCTTTCTTATGTCCAGCCTGAAACGGTCTCGCAGTAGTTTATGACCATTCAAGAAGGGGAGGAGAGAGGACCAGGCAACTATAAGCCAATTAACCTAACTTCTATCCCAGGGAAAATCCTGGAAAAAATCATCAAGGAGTATACGTGCGACATGCTTGCAGAAGGTAGGATTCTGAATGACAGCCAGCATGGCTTCGTCGCAGGCAGGTCTTCTCTTACCAATCTCATCTCCTACAACCAGGTAACTTGCCACTTCGATAAGAGAGAGGAGGCTAACATTGTATACCTAGACTTCCAAAAGGTCTTTGATCTGGTATCCCATGATGTTCTCACAGGAAAATTGGAGGATTGTGTTGTTGGCGGGCTTCACTGCTCAAAAGTTAGGTGGGTAGGAAGTTGGCTGTGGGGTTGGACCCAGAGAGTTCTAATGAACGGATCTATGTCATCCTGGCGAGAAGTGGCCAGGGGTGTCCCTCAGGGGTCCGTGCTTGGTCCAGTGCTTTTCAACTTCTTTATCAATGATTTGGATGTGGGGGTGAAAAGCTCACTGGCCAAGTTTGCAGATGACACCAAGTTATGAGGGAGCATGATCATGCTTGAAAATCGGCTGCAGATACAGGTGGACCTAAACAGGCTAGCAAATTGGGCGGATCGGAACCAGAAGAAGTTCAAAATTGAGAAGTGTAAAGTGCTCCATCTGGGGACGAACAATCCCCAACATACTTACAGGCTCAGTGGCACCAAACTGACTAGCACCATGACTGAAAGGTACCTAGGTAATAGCAGACCATAGTATGAACACAAGCCATCAGTGTGATAATGTAGCCAGGAGGGAAAACAATACTCTGGCATATATCAACCCTTGCATCTCAAACAAAACAAAGAAGGCGATTCTTTTGTTTTACTCAGCATTGGTGAGACCGCAGCTGGAGTACCGCATCCTGTTCTGGGCTTCGCACTTCAACAAGGACATGGAAAAGCTTAAGAGAGTCCAAAGAAGAGCAACCCATATGATCAGAGACTTGCAAGGCAAGTCATACAAGAAAAGCCTGAGGGACTTGGGTCTCTTCAGCCTAAAACGGCGAAGGCTGAGAGGGGACTTGGTAGCAGCTTACTGCTACATCAAGTGAATACATCAAGGGCTCAGTGAACAACTGTTCACCAGGGCACCCTTGGGGAAAACCAGGAGTAATAGCCACAAAATCCTGAAAGACCACTTCAGGCTCAACTCTAGGAAAAACTTCTTCATAGTTAGGGTGTCCAGACTCTGGAATAAACACCCTCCAGAGGTGGTGCAATCACCTACCCTGGAAATCTTCAAGAGGAGACTGGACAGTCACCTCACTGAGGCACCTGACCCCAGTTGTCTTTCCTGCTTAGTGCCAGAGGGCTGGACCCAATGATCTTGCAAAGTACCTTCCAGTCCCTAACAGTCTGTGAATCTATGTGCCCATAAGCCTTAAGAGGCTTGTACAACCCACACTGAGGCCCATGCCACTGCACCATCACTAAGATCAGCTCTTCAATGAGTTAGGTTACAGCTAACATCAGTAGCCTCATTTCAGTCTTTATGCCTCTTTTTCCAGAGAAAGTCCTAACAAGTAGGTCAGTGTTTTCAGATTCATTCATTCCAAGCTCATTAGGTAGCCTTCACTTCGGGCAACTATGTCCAACGGAACAGAACACCAAAGGCTGCAAGTAAAACCTGGGTGGACCACTCACACCACTCAGCACTTTACGCAGCTTAGCTGGCAGAAAATAGGTATTGGACAACTGTTATTAATATACATTTTTTTACCCGTAGGGTACTGTGACTGCACTTTTCATACATAATCCAATGTCCCGAAGAGAAGGAAATCTACTTTCAGTAAACCTCACCATTTTCCTCTAAGCTATAAATGGCAAAACCTGAAAATAGAAATATTTAAAAAATGAATATCTCCAAGGCCACCTGTCCAATTAACCTCACAATATGCAAGCTAATTCTTCTTAAGTAGACAGTCCTATAGAAGAATCAGGATGTGAATGATGTCTTGAGAGACTTACACTGGGTCAAATTCTATCTTGTAATGGACAGAAGTTACAGCTGAGTCACCATAATAACATTCAGAACATTTATGGAAAAGGAAGGAGATAGTAATATTGCAACTGTAATAGTTTAATAAGGTTTGAACACATGATCTGCTAAACTAAATCCACAGGAAATCACAGCGGTTACCAACAGAAGAGTTTGCCTGATCGGTGAGCACCATGGAAACATACTGTGAATTACTAAAATTAATCAAAATTGGAATATAAGAGATAAAGTTCAAGTGATGAAAGTTCTCCAGTCCAATCCAGGATCTACATACATGCAAAATTTCATTAAAATTACTCTTATTACTGTACATTAGTTTTATTTCAACCAAAAGCAGTGATGAAGAGCCCAGTGGTTTAAGGTGCTCAATAGGTCTCTGAATTAGCATCTGCATGTTTTGGTTGTAAAGTGATTTTTTTTTTAATTATAATGAAGCACCAATACAGGAATTGAAAGAGGGAAGGAAGGAAAGTAAACAGAACACATACATGATTAGATCTGAAGTCACTAACTTTGAAATCCCCACAAAGATGTACTGTACATGGGTACTACCCACTGAAATTTTATATACTGTTTTCAGAATGTCCTGAAAATTTAGAGGGAAAAAAAGCAAAGAAGGGCATCAGTGAACCACGCATGGCCTGAACACAGCACGAGTTCCATGTGTGCAAGTATTATCTCATTTATGGGATGGACTGGCCCCACAGATTGCTAGATGATAGGTTTCCCTTTTCAGGATCAGTGGTGCCAGCAGAGCAGACACAGGGCAGCTCCATTCAGGCTCTGGGTAGCTACAGAAGGAAGAGCCAGCAGAGGGAGGGGGAGGGCGGCTTTTGCCCTGCACCAGCTGTAGGCTCCTCTGTCCAAGCTGAGCCGCAGTGGCGAAGAGAGAGATGGCTCCTCAGCGCAGGGCAAAAGTGGTTCCTCCCCCTCCTGCTGCCAGCATCTGTTACAGCTGCCTGGAGCTGGCACTGGCGGCCGTGTGTCTGCTCTGTTAGCACCACTGCCCCAGAGGGCAGCCCAGAGGCAGCGGTGAGGCAACAGAGACACAGGGCAGCCCAGTGCCAGCTCTGGAGCACTGTACTTGGAAGCACCAGCTACAGGACAGGGAGGGCCTTTTCCCCCCCACATTGAGCACCCGTTTCTTCCCTGCCACCGCCGCTCAGCCCAAATGTGGGAGCCTGGAGCCAGCATTGGGTACATGGGGTCAGGGCTGCGCGCATTGGTCCCTGCCTGTACCACGGGACTGGGGCCAGCAGCAGCAGAAAAGGAGCCGCTAAGAAAGGCATTCCCGCTGTGGAGCAGGCCCAGCCCTGCTGCATGCCCAGGGAGTGGCACCTCAGCCCAGCAGGACTAAAGGACTCGCTGGGGGCCAGACAAAGCCCCTTCATAGGCCAGCCCACAGTGTCTGGCCATGCCACCATCCAGCCGCCAGAGTGTCAAGGAGGGAGGGCAGACCTGGCTGCCAGTAGGGGCAGAGGGGAAACTAACCCCCGCTCCCTGCCCCCTCTGCCTCAGGGACCATGGTGCCTGCTGCTGCAGCAGAGGGAGAAGCAACCAACAGACCTGGCTCAAGTCCTTGCAAGTGGGACAGGGAGGGGGGAATTAAACCCCACTGTGGCCAGACCTCCGCCCCTGCCAGCTGGTGTGTCTGCTCCAGCTAGAGAGCAGAGGGGCCGGATCAGCCCTGTGGCTGGACCAGAGAGCCCCACCCACCCAGAGAACATGCCAGGATGCTGGGGGTGTCTGGTTTAACTTAAATGAGAAAGGGGTCTGGGACAGACAATGCATAAACTGGTTTGAGCTAAATCAGTTAAGTCTGATATTACATTTAACCAGGTTTAACTTAAACCAGTGTGGGACATTTTGAAACTGGTTTATGTGCACTGAATGTCTGTTCTGTTACAGGTTTAAACCAGTTTCTGATCACTTAAACTGGTTTACGTGTAATGGTTGTCCCTAGCGAAAGAGTTGCATGCTATATCCCTGAATGCCCAAAACTATCAATAAAATCACTGGGAGTTCAGTATGTTCAAGGAATACAGGAAAGGGACCTAAATGACTTGCAGAGAACCAGGATTAAAACACAAATTACTAGTTCCTTGTCTACTGGTTAACCGACCTTGTCACTTCCATTATAATTTGTATTGCAAACACTTATAATGTATGACATCATGAATCAGAGCCCCAGCCCCCTAGCTACCATAAACATGTAACAAAGGGATAGTGCAGGCTTCCTTATTACAATTCCTGATGGAGTTACCTGAGGGTAGTTAAACATATTTCAAAACATCATCAGGCTCCCCTAAGTGAACCTAGCGTCCATTAGAATATTAGATTTCAATAGGATAATTACCTATTAATTTTCTAAAACAATACAATCTTGCTAAATCTTAAGGTGTGGACAAACATGCATTTGAAACTATTTCAGAAAGGAAATGTTCCAAAAGCTCAGCAGCTGTTATGTTCCAATTCAGTAGTCCTCAACATCTTTAGACCCAAGGCACCCCTCCAAAACTTATCAGAATTAGAAGCACCCCATTTAAAAAACGAATATACATATATTATGACTATTACAAGCATTATAATTGTACTATTAATTACTGTTATTAACTGACTATATCATTCTTAGATAATAAATTCTTATCTAATAAAGGGCTTAGTCCATCTGTCTGTCTGTCCCTAATGCTCTTGGAGCACTCTGATTGTTTAGTGAAGCAACCAGAGTGTGGAGCGCTGCTATGACAGCAGGAACGGAGCAGGGGTGAAGCCATTGACGCTGAAGGCAACAACAGTGCAGGGTGCTGGCGGAGGGGGATGGAGGAGATGGCAAGGTAAGCTTCCTTCCCTTGCTCCTAGGAGGTGGCAGCAGTGCAGGGTGGGAGGTGGCAGCACTCCATCCCCACCCGCCCTCTCCCCCCTATCATTCTTGACGGGCGACGGGCAATTCACTAGTTATATTATATTCAGCCCTTCAGGCTGCTGGTGGGAGCTGCTCCCCTAGCTCTGCCTGGCCTCACATAGGTTTGCTCCCCACACATGGCTTCAGTTCATTGGTGGTGATCAGGAACCAACAGGATAAATTTTCCCCTTTCCCTTGAACTTCAGCCCTAGAGGCCTAACAGGAAGAGTTCAAGAATGCCCAGTCAGCAGGAACATGGTACTAGGCTACACACACAGCACATGGGAAGCTCTGATGGGATGGTGGGCAAAAGGACACACAAGACCTGAGATGGGAGAGGGGGTAGGCCAAAGGGAATGCCACAACATGGTCACAGTCACTGCCACCACCACTAACACAATGGCATGAAGCTGCAATGTACACTTCTGCTTTCAGGAGGCCTAATGGAGGTAAACTGAGAAGTGGCTGCAGCAGAAAGTTGGGTCCACCTGAATTACATTATGTAGACAGGCACACTGCTCATTCTGGTTAACTACCTGTATGCTTAAATCCTGCTTCATTTTATTATATTACTAGCCTGCAGATGGAGACACAGAACTGCTCTAGAAAATAATAAATACTCAGCATGCCAAGAACTATCATGATCATGATGATGCCTCAGCACTGAAAACAGGAATGTAAAAGATTCTCTCTCTTATCTCAGACTAGATAGCTTCATCTTTATTTTTTTTCAATAGAAAGTATGAGAGAGACAAAGATGCACATATAAGAAAACATGTCTCTTTGTAGCCTCTCTCTTTATACTTTCCACTAGATGGGTTTGTAAAAGCACTATTTAGTCTTAGTTCTATATAATGGAGGAAGAATTTAAAATGGAGCAGTGGCATGAAAAATTTGGCTAATCTCTCTCCCACCAGATGAGTCTAGTTCAATAAGGTTAAAAACAAAGGTCAGTTTATCCAGGGGCTGAGAGTCCCAGACTGTGACTCCAATCTAAATGGGCCATTAACTGGAATTAGCCCAGATCCTCCCAGGCAAAGTGTTAGTTCGGACATTTAACAGGTACTTCAGGTGGAAAAATGGGCTCCTCCCTCAGGAGGATCTCAGGATAAAAGGCTTTGCTCTGTTTTTAGCAGAAGACACACAAATGTATTCTTTCTCTATCCAACAGTGTCACCTACAGTTACAGGATTTATTAACCATATTATTTCTACAAAGTAACTATGAAGTTAGGCACACTTCCAAAAGTGTTAAAAGCATAATTCTCTAGTAAAAGAATCATTGCCAGAAAAGTATATAATAATATAACAATCTAAGGGATGATGTTAATCTAGTACAGGGTAATCATGTATACATCAAATGAGTGTTGCTCCACATAACATCCCACATCAAATACAAGACAGTCAGGAAACATAACACATTTACTACAGTGTAAATCTGTAGTCCTCAACCACCCACCCCTTCAGCCAAATCTGGCCCATGGGGCAACATCACCCAGCTCCTGGGGAAGCTCTGCAGGCTGGATGGCAAAGACCCACATGCCAGCACACAGCGTTGTTCTAAAGCCAGATCCAGCACATGGGGCCAGGCTGATGTGCCAGATTTCACCCTTGGACTGACCCCATGTGCCAACCCCATGCTGGATCACAGGACTAGGAGGCTGAGCACTACTAGTGTAAATTAAATGGGTTTTTGGCACTGACATAAATTACACCAGGACGTAAAGCAGACAGACCAGCACCAAGGGAGTGCAAGCCAAAAGATGAAAGAACAGGTCATAGGCCTGTTTGGTTTGGCACATTTGCTTTAGCAAACAGCTCCCCCAGGATAAGTGAAGCCACACAACATCTACCCTGGTGCTGATTATATTACCTCTAATTCTGCCAGGGGCAATTCTGTCAAACGACAATATATGAAAGTTAAAACCGATGTGTGATCCTCAAGTCAAATTCAGTCAGGAAGCCAAAGGAAGCTAAGAACAGAGCAGAGACCTCTGTTCTGCCCATTATCTTATTCATTCTCATCTGCCAAATTCAGGTAAATACAACCGGCAATAGCCAGCCTACCATCTGCATGGCTAAATTCCCATCCTGCCTTCAAACTGAATTAGTGGTTAAGCCTTAAAATCGTCATCCAGCATTTAAACCACAAGTTCTAACAGAAGTAAAAAACAGTGGAGACATCGGAGGTCTGGTTCCTGTGCAGCGAAGGGCTCGTTCTGCAAGCCTTCGGCAGCAAAGTGCTCGGCAACAGGAGACTCAGAAACAAGTGTTTCTTTTCTGGAAGCGTTTCTTTTCTGCCACCCACGGCGGGGGGGGGAGCAGGTGATCACCCACAGGTGCTGCTGGCAGTGTCGGTGGCACCTTTTTGCAGCGGATGCACCGCCACGCCCAGGGAGTGTACATGCTCTCACGTGCACAAGCCTCTTGCCTAAGCGTGCCGTGCCACAACTTACTCCTGTCCAGGCCAGCATTGGGGAAGACCAAAACATACCTCTCCACTCCCCTGTGGGCTTTTCCCCCAAGCACCTTTACAGATTCACGCGACCCGGGAGGCGCTGACCGGCGCACTCGGTGGAAAGCCGCTCACTCACCTCGCCGTTGGCCCAGCGGAACTCCCCGTGCCCGCCCTTCAGAGCAGAGGCGACCTCCCCCCTGTAGCTGCAGCCGTCCGGCCACGCCTGCGCCCCGCTGCCGCTGCCCGGAGCCGGGCCGCCCGCCTGCACGAGACCGCACGGCCGGTCAGCGGCCTCTTCTCCCGCCGCCATCCTCCTCCTGCTGCTCCGTCCTCCGCGGGCAGGCCGAAGCGCGGTCCCCCCAGCGCTGCCGCGGGCGCCCCAACCCGACCACTCGCGTGGGCCCCACCACGCGTCCAGCGCTGCAGCGTCCGGTTGCCATAGAGACCGCGGCTGGGGGCGGGGTTTGTGAGCTGCTGTTTCAGGCCCCGCCTCCCCAGAGCCAGGGGCCGCCCCGCGCCTCCCGCCCTCGCGTGCTGTTGGAGACCAGGAGCCCGCTCGGTGGCGGGGCTCGGGGCAGGGACAGTACTGCCAGCCGCACCGGGCCACAAATCACGAGATGAACTCTTTAAAAACCAGGAGACTGGCACTGAATCATGAGATACCATTGTGGAAGTGGGGGGAGGGCTGTGGGTGTGCAGCGGTGGCCTTAGTTGTTGGGGCCCTGGGCAAGAGAGCCATGTGATGCCCCGGAGGCTTAATTTTGATGACCTAGAAGCAAGTCGGACATGTTTTATTTCAATTTCACTTTGCCCTATCCGTAAACATGCAATGAAAGTATCTTAATACAATATTGATAATACAAATATTCAGGGTAATTCATTTTTATTTTTATAGTGTGGGGTTCCAGGCGGTCACCTGGTTTCCCTGCCATAAGGGTGCTGCTGGGGCTGTGTAGGGTGTGGAGCCCAGAGAGGGGAGTCCCTGCACATCCTGGCAGGATGCAGGGAACTGTGGGTCAGGAGTGAGGGGTAATAACAGACCATAGTATGAACATGAGCTGGCAGTGTGATTGTGATGCTGTAGCCAGGAGGGCAAACATACTGACAGGCTCAGTGGCACCAAACTGACTAGCACCACAACTGAAAGGGACCTAGGTAATAGCAGAACACAGCATGAACCTGAGCCATCAGTGCAATGCTGTAGCCAGCAGGGAAAACAATACTCGCATGCATCAACTGGTGCATCTCAAGCAAAACCAAGCCAATTCTTCCACTGTACTCGGTACTGATGAGACCGCAGCTGGAGTACTGCGTCCAGTTCTGGGTGCCACGCTGCACCAAGGATGTGGAAAAGCTTGAGAGAGTCCAGAGTAGAGCACCCGTATGATCAGAGACTTGCAAGACAAGCCATATGAGAAAAGGCTGAGGGACTTGGGTCTCTTCAGCCTAAAAAAGAGAAGGCTGAGAGAGGACCTGGTAGCAGCTTACTGCTATATCAGGGAAATACATCAAGGGCTCAGCGAACAGCTATTCACCAGGGCACCCTTGGGGAAAACTAAGAGTAATAGCCACAAACTCCTGGAAGACCACTTCAGGCTCAACTCTAGGAAAAACGTCATAGTTCAGGTGTCCAGACTGTGCATGAGCTCCCTCCAGAGATGGTGCAATCACCTACCCTGGAAATCTTCAAGAGGAGACTGGACAGTCACCTTGCTGGGGTCACCAAACCCCAGTTGCCTTTCCTGCCTAGTGTCGAGGGCTGGACCCGATGATGTTGCGGGTGAGGTCACTATCTTCTGGGGAAGGAGGGGAATTAAAATTGGGAAGTAAAGTAAGTTCTCCCCATAGCAAATGGTAGGTAGGAAGCAGAAACCTCCATTTTCCACAGCAGCAGCCTTTTTTAAAATCCTCAGGCAACTTGCAGATTCCCCAGATACCTGTGTCTTAGAAATTAGAACCCCAAATTATCAGGATACCAGGAAATCACGCAAGGTTCCTTTGCAGGAGAATTCCCAGAAAGCACATCCCTATCTAGTGTGTGGTGTGTCAGTCTGAGGTTAAACATGGAAATGTCAACCTACCTGGAGTTAATACAGAGCTGTTCTTCTTTTGTAAAGAAGCCGCACGTCATTAGGCTTCCAAGTAGTGCTAAAACAACTGCCAAAGGAAATAAGAGCTCATCTTTGTTTCATTTACAAGGGGATTGCCAATCTGAAGTTAGTGAGTCTGATCAAAAAAAATAAGGCAAGTTGGATTTGTCCCTTAGTCCAGTGGTTCTCAAGCTTTTTTGTACCAGGACCCATTTTTAAACATCAATGGGCAGTCCTGACCTGCTGCCCCTCACTCCCAGGCCTGAACTCCCCAGCATGTATGGTAAGGGGCCTGGGAGTCCCCAGGCAGCCCCTTGCAGTTGGAACTTTGCCAACCTGCAAGGGAAAAGCCGCAGTTTCCCACATTTTTCTCCTTTAAAGGAGAATCTATTTTTAAGGTTTGTTGTTCCATTTTTAAAGTTTATTCATGACTCTTTCATATATACTCGCTACTCACTTTTGGGTCACGATGCATGGGTTGAGAAACGCTGCCTTAGCCTTCGTGGTAGATAAAAGCCTGTGAACACATTTCATTTAAAAAAAAAGTCAAGTTGAAATGTCCCAAGCTGACATTTGCTTTTAAAAAATATAGTTGGGTTTAAAATCCCTTTTTATTATGTATAAAATCTAAAAGCCACTTAGAATTAAATTTGTAAGAGTTAGAATCTCTGCAGTCATAAAGCTTATTGATGTAAGTCCATAATACAGAGTCTATCAGGCTGAGAAAACAGTGAGCTTTAATAGCTGTCTTAAAACAGTAGATCAAGCATTAACTAATAAGGGGAGAGGTACTCATGTGAGGTAGACTTACTAAATAAGGTACAGAGTTTTGTCGTACATTCAGCCACTACTATTTTCAGAAAGCAGTTGTTTTTGCCACTGAGCAGAACTTCAGACTTGAGACAAAATCATTTTTTCCTTCATTTATAAACATATCTGTTCGAAAAGCCAGAAAGTCATTTCTGGCTCTTTTACAGGCATTCTGCAAAGCCAGGTAATCAATCAGCTGGATATAATTAACCAGTCAAACATTTACTGGCACCAGAAGTCATCCAAGGACTGTAGAACATAAAATGTAAAAACAATCCCTGGAACAGAGTCTGAACACAGGTACTGTAATCACTAGACTTTAAAGTTAAATCCTTCCCTTATCTTCTATTATTTCTGTCCCCATGAAGCTCACGTTATTTGCTGAAAGGGTAGCAAAGTCTCAAGAAGAGAGACATCCCCTGCCATCCCAAGCCAGTTTATATCTTGGTAGTTAAGACACTCTACTAGGAATTAGAAAATGTGGGTTTGGACCCCTTTAAGCTGATGTTGCACAAAAGCGGTTCGTTTCTCTGGAGGCCCGCAAAGATCACAGACACACAAACATCAGCCGGCACAAAAGGATGTATTTGTTTGCAAACAAGGTCAGAGTGGGGCATTGATGCCCAAATCAGCTTCTGACAAACTAATTGCGTTTGCAAG